>NW_024354875.1:14092578-14394676 GCF_902729225.1 Pteropus medius | reverse complement strand
GTTTTTTTTTTTTTTTTTTTTTTTTTTTTTTTTAGAGAACATTTACAGTATTCATGATTGATGTTCACTATCAATAATTGGATTATTCATACTTTTAGTGTTTTTTACAAATTCTAAAGAAAAATGTATTATCCGTTGTAGCAAACTACTCCGAAACAGTTGTAACTAGCAGTGACCTAAACTAGAAACATTTATTTTATTATGGTTCCTCTGAGTCAGGAATTCAGGAGCAGCTTAAATGGATGGTTGTGGTTCTTGCCCTCTCACGAGGTTATACTCAAGATATTAACCAGGGTTGTAGTCACCTGAAGGCTTGACATCTGGAGAATCTGCATCTAAGTTGATTCCTCCTGAGGTTGGCCAGTTACTACTTAACTCTTGCCAACAGTTTCATACCAAATGGACCTCATAGAGTTTCCTGACTGTCCTCACTACGTGGCAGGTAGCTTCTTTCAGAACATATGGTCCAAGGCCTATCCTCAGAAATTACATTCCATTTTATCTACAATATCCTGTTGGTTACACTGGCCAGCTCTATAGAGTGATAGGAGATTACTCCAAAAGACCTGAACACCAGATGAGAATCATCAGGGCCATCTGGGAGGCTAGTTAAAATAGAATGGAAATATGAAGTTTTCTTGTAGATTGTTAGAAAACCTTGCATTTTGAGTATGAGACTTCTTCTCTTATGGCAACCAGAAAGTTATGTGGATACTACCTCTCCTTTTCAGGCCTCAGTACTTACTCCAGGTATCTTTTGAAGCAGCTCTCACTTTATGTGGAGAACTACAGTTGTGGTTTTCAGTTGGGATAAATGGAGCTGTTGAGTATTCAGAATTAGAGATTGGTAAACTCCTTTACCGTTCATTTTCCTCTTCTATATGATCTTCCTACTACTTTAGATTTTATGGTTGTTCTGGAGTTCTGCTGGGAAATTTTTTTTTTTTTTTTTTTTGCAAATGCCTTCTTTTACAAATATTGGTTTGTAAATGCTTCCCTGCCCCCTATTCTAGTTTTTTGTAGCCCATGTGCTCTATATCTTCCAGAAACTTTTTAGCATTCTGGTCATCTCCACTTTTTAGCCTTTCTGATGGTATAGATTTATCTCTTTTATTCTTTCTTCTGTAACATCAGTGATATTTCTGAAGGCAGTTGTGATAAACTTGTGTGCTCAGCCTTTGGAAACTGTAAGCTTCTGCTTCTGAACCTACCTTCTTTCAGGTTTGACTCACTATTATGCAGTCCGGTTTGCGTCCAAAAAGAGAAAAAAGACTGTTCTCCCATGAGCTTTCTTGTGTGTTTGCTTAGAAAAGGCCAAATTTTGTTAACAAGTAGATTGCACTACAGATCCAGTGTTGGAGATCCTGTGTTATCTGTCGCCTTTTCAAAGGAATAATCTGGACATCATGAGCTAGCTCTATTCCATTTAAGAATTAGGAAATTGATTGGTCAGAATGTATTTGAATTTTTTCTTCAGCCCCTGGGTCATGGACCAGAACTTGTCCATGGCCTGTTAGGATCCAGGCCGTACAGCGGGCAAACAGGTGAAGCTTCATCTATATTTGTAGCCGCTGCCCAGCACTAGCATCACCACCTCAGCTCCACCTCAGATCATCAATCATGATTTTCATAGGAGCACTGGTCCCTGGTGCCAAAAAGGTTGGGGACCACTGACTCAGAGGACTAAGTTCTCTCTGTCACCAGTTAATGATACTACTGCTTTTGTTTGTTGAGGGGGGATTTTGTTTCAATGAAGGTAGGTTTTATTGTTGTTTTTCTTTCCTCAATGGTTAAGGAATAGCATTTTCTCAGGACAGAGAATGGTGTTTACATGAGAAAAAGTATATAAAGAATGACATCAGTATAGAAAACATTGAACCTATCTGTTCATAACTGATCATCAGTTAGTTGTGTCATTACAGCCCTTTAACCTTGGGGCAGGGGAAAGATTTGCAGAACAGAATGGATATATTGCACCCAAGTTCTTAACCTGGATTTGTCTGCAACTGGATCTGTGAGTAAATTTGTATCTTGGTTTTTTTTCACATGTGAAAATGAAGGAGTAATGTTTAGTGATCTTGCTAAAAGTAACTGAGTCTATAACTTTTATGAAGACACTTTGGAAATTTTATTACCTGAAAGTCATGATGAAAAGTTATTTTGCAATTCAAAGAATAACAAGATTTTTGAGCATTCTCCTCCTTTGGATTCTGAAGAGGATAAAGCTTTCCTCTGTATTGTGTGACATTATATAAGAAAAAATTCTAAGCTGTCTTTTAAAAGCAGAAAAAAAATATTTTTAGTACTTTTTCCCCTAAAATGTATCCAACTATGTTAAGATTCTATTATAGTATAAATGTTTAAACTCAGTTTTCATCTGTCATGGCAAAGTTACCTAAGCATGCTTATTGGAGTGGCGGTGTATGTACATTAGTAAATACAATTAGAGAACATAATTTCTTTGGCCCAAGTATTCAAATTGTAGGGATTTGGCCTCATGTTTCCTGCACAAGCTGAAAAGTCTCATTGGAAACTGCATACTATCCTTAAAGTTTTTAGGAAAAATTCTAAGATTTTGCATTTGCATGGGTAATTTCTAGAAATTCTCAAATGGTTTCTCTCTAAGGCAATGTTATTTTCAATTTTTTCCTTCCAAAAATAGTTGAATTAACATTTGCTAATTAATTCACTGGGATTGTAGCATATCATATTTACATTTACATAAATTCAACTGTGTAAGCTTGTCAAAGAGAAAATTATTTAAATAGTAGTAAGGATTCTATTCATTATTCTTCTCAAATGAAGATATGCCATGGAGTAATTGCTCTTGCAAGAAAGTGCAATACTGTACTTTTAGTTAAGAGATTTTCAAAGAAAATTTACCTATATGTGCTCTCTCCTTCTTCACTGACTTTAGTTCTCAGGACTTAAATCTCGGGCCCCATACATGATACCCTCCTTCCAAAGTGTTTTTGTTGATAAGAGTTTTTGTTGCCTTTATACTGTTTATCTATCCAAGTAAACATATTAGCTTTGATTCACAAGCTTACTTCCTCTTCCTATTCAGCATGTTTCTAATCACATTCCATACGCTCAGAGAATGTAGTCTACTGTTAGTATAATATTTAAAATATAGTTATAAAATGAATCAGTGCCAATAAAACGATATAATGCATCTCAAAACTGAAAGGATTTCTCGATTGTTTGCAAATTTGTATTGTTTTTTCATCAGAAATAAATATATTTTATTTTTAGACATGTCTTTTAAAGATGCCCTCCCAATATTTTATCTATTCTTTTTATCTATTCTTTTATGCTAGTACAAAATTGATACCTCATTAATATTCATATTTATTAATATCAGGATTCTAATAGGAACTTTACAAAGTATAGTCATGTACTGCATAACAACGTTTCAGTCAACAGCAGACTGCATATACAACAGTGGTCACATAAGTTTTTAATGGAGCTAAAAAAATTCATATCACGTAGAGACATCCTAGCCATGATAACATCATACTTAGGTGTTTATGGTGATGCTTGTGTAAATAAACTTACTGCACTGCCACTCATATAAAAGGATAGTACATACCATTATGTACAGTATTTGATAATTATAATAAACAACTGCATTATTGGTTTATGTACTTACTATACTGTAGTTTTTAATTTAGAGTATTCTTTCTACTTATAAAAAGTTTTCTGTGAAACAGTATGTCATGTAACTCTAGCAGCAAGCCTCATAATCTTATGTTCATTGCATCTCTTGATTGCATCCTTTTTGCCTATGCTTGATTTGATTTGATCTTGTGTTGTTTTGTTCATTATGGCTCCTAAGTATACACAATACACTGCTAATGTTGCCAGCAAGAGGTCATGTCAAGTGATTGACCTGGAAATGAAATCAAAAGTGATAAAGGACTGAAGGTAGAAAATCATTGATGGTTATTGCTCACCAATCAGGCATGTCCCATTCTACCGTAGCTACAATCTTGAAGAACAAGAGCAAAGTGGTAGAAGCTGTTAAAGTATCTGCTTCACTGAAGGCAACGAGACTAACAAAAATTCGATAAGGGCCTATGTCAGACATGGAGAAACTACTAAGGACCTGGTTTGAAGACCAGAACCAGAAGCATATCCCTCTGAGCACCATGACAATCAAGGCCTAAGCAAAAGTTTGTTTGCAGTGTTCAAAGAAAAGACTGGACCCAACTACAGTGTTGAATTTACTGCTAGTTCCGGATGGTTTAAACAACGCAATTGTTATTCATTATATAATATGAAAATGAGTAGTGAGTCTGGGAGTACTGATGTGAATGTAACTGAAGAATTTTTGGAAATTGGATAAGCTGATTATGGAGAAAAATTACTTGCTAGAGTAAATACTCAATATGGACAAAACCTCCCTATTCCGGAAATGGGTGCCTGAAAGGACTTTGATAGATTAGGAAGCCAAGTCACTGCAGGGTTTCAAGGTTTTTAAGGACAGAATAGCAATCTTGCTTGGGGGCAGTGTCACAGGCCAAAAATTCAAACCCTCTGTGGTCTGGTACAGTGAGAACTTCAAGCATATCAGTATGCACACACTGCCAGAGTACTATGGAAGCGATAACATGTCATGAGTGACATTGCTCCTCTTCCAAGACGCCCTCCTAAATTGCTATGCCAGTGAAATACCTTTCAAAATTTTGCTTATTGGTCGATAATGCTTCCAGACACCCTCATTTTATTGGTGATATTTATCCCAATATCATAGTGGTGTTTTTCATTACAAATACCATTTCCTTGATCCAACTAATGAATCAAATAGTTATAGAAGTTTTTAAGGTCTACTATTTCAGGAGGACCTTTGCTCAGGCTATTGCTAAAACTAAGGAAGACACTGAGGAGACATTGCTGCAATTCTGGGAGGATTTTACATCTATGACTGCATCAAGAACCTTGCTTCGGCTTGGGGTGTCGTCACCAAGGTTCGTATGAATGGTATCTGGAAGAAGACACTCAAGAGGCTTCTCTCTGACTTCATTGGATTTGCCAAAGATGAGGAGATTGCAAAAATCAGCAAGGCTGTGGTTGAGATGGCAAACAATTTTTCCTGAATGTGGAACAGGATTACACTGAGGAGCTCCTAGATATTGTTCTTGAGGAATTGACTATTGAGTTGTTAGAACTGGAACAGGAATGCATAGCTGAAGAGACAAAAGAAAAGGAATCTAAAAGCGAAGATAAAGAAATACCTGCTTATAGGCAAATCTGTGATGAAAAACAAATCAAGCAAACCACTGTGGACAAAACATATCAAACAAACCACTGTGGACAAATTTCTGATGAGTGTGACACCTCCTCAAGAGCCTCAGGCAGGTTCTTCAAGAGATATTCCAGAAGAAAGCATTGTTATCATAGGACATAGAGTTCTAGCCTGTTATTGTCTCTGAAAACTTTCCAGTGGGACAGGATGTGGAAGTGGAAGATATAATATTGATGATCCTTACCCTGTGTAGGCCTAAAGTAAGGTGTGTGTGTCTGTTAGTTTTTAACAACAACAAAAAAAGTTTAGAAAGCAAAAAAATAATAATAATTAAAAATATTTTTGTACAGCTGCAAAATATGTGTGTGTTAAACTGTTATTACAAAAGAGTTGAAAAGTTAAAAAATTTTGTTTTGAAAGAAAAAAATTACAGAAAGCTAAGGTTAATATATTGAAGAAAGGAAAATATAATTTTTATAAACTTAGTGTATCTTAAGTGTATAGTGTTTATAAAGCCTATAGTACTGTACAGTAATGTCCTAGATTTTCACATTTACTCACCACTCACTCGCTCACCTAGAGGAACTTCCAGTCCTGCAAACTCCATTCATGTTAATGCCCTATATTAGTGTACTATTTTTTTTATCTTTCATGCTATGTTTTTCTGTGTTTGGATACACAAGTACCATTGTTTTAATAATTGTCTACAGAATTCAGTATTGCCTACAGAATTTAGTACAGTAACAGGTTCTACAGGTTTGTAGCCAAGAGCAATAATAGGCTGTATCATATAGCTTAGGTGTTTAGTAGGCTCTACCAGTTAGGTTTGTGTAAGTACACTCTATGATGTTTGCACGATGACATAATCGCCTAACAATGCATGTCTCAGAACATATCTTCATCTTTAAGCAACACATGACTATAAATACATTTCACTAAAAAATATGTACATAATTGTGGTCCCAGGCACACTGCTATGTAGTTTTGAAAACTCAAGTGATATCATGGCTTTTCTGGAGAATTGCAAACCTTTCAGTATAAATTAGTCACTTTTGAGTATTAAACATTATGAAATATTTTTCTTTTAATATCAATAAAGAAAATAGCATGTCCTCGTATTAGACTGAAGGTTATTAAACCTTGGAATAATTAGTTCTGAGTGAGTTCCTAAGTTAATTGTGCCTTTTGGTATATGAGAACAAATGAGAAGAAAAGAAAGATTCTATAAAATTGTTAGCAGTTACCATGGTTATCCCATTGTGGACAAGTTTTTCTAGAAATCACAAAAAGCAGTAATTTTATTTTGAATTACTCTTCAGCTCTGGAGAGCGTAGGGAAGTATCTTACCAAAGACTATGCCCCAACTAGACTTATTAAATCTGCATAATTTCATAGCCTACATATTCAGCCTGATCTATGTAGGAAGTAGTAACAATATTGTTTGCTTGTCCATTAACTTGGAATTTATACCTATTTTGCCCCTATTTACCTTCAGCCTTTGTTTTAACTCTACTTTTATCTTTACCTTGTTACAAACACTTCTTAATTCTAGTGGGATGAAAAAAAAGTATATTCTTTCCTCAGTTTTATCTAAAAATAAATAAATAAATAAAACATGGAAACCACCCACAGATTCCTCCTAAAATACTTTTTATAAATATTATTTGACTTTCTCTAATCAAAAATATTTTTCTAACAGTAGAGAGAGAATGTTCTAATCTTTTGTGCATTCTGTGTCTTCTTTAAAAAGTATCGACATACAGAGTTAGACACCAGGTAATTAGTAGTAGTATTTGTATTTTCACTTTTACTTAAATTAAACAGAGGCTGATACTAATAGTATTTTCAATACTTATTTTCTCATCATCAGAAAGAGAGTAATGTTACACCACTTAAAAATTTACCAAGAATTCTTGTCACAAAGTAATAATCCCCTCTGCTGGAACTTTGGGTTTTTGCCCCCAAAAAGCTATTGAAGAAAATGTTCATTTGTATGTTTTTTATGCTTTCAGTCCACCTCACCAATTTTGCAAAAGTTTTTGTAGATACTCTGTTAACAAATTTCATCTCGTTCATCATTTCTAGTTATTAGGGAAATGCAAATCAAAACCACAATGAGATACCATCTCACACCTGTTAGAATAGCTGTTATCAACAGGACAAGTAATAACAAGTGTTGGAGAGGATATGATGTAAAAGGAACCCTCATTCACTGCTGGTGGGACTGCAAATTGGTACAGCCACTATGGAAAACAGGTTCCTCAAAAAACTAAGAATTGATCTACCATATGATCCAGCTGTCCCTCTACTGGATATTTACCCCAAAGACTTGAAAACTTGTGTCTGAAAAGATATTTGCACACTGGTGTTCATAGCAGCATTATTCACAGTGGCCAGGACATGGAAGCAAGCCAAGTGTCCTACGACAGATGACTGGCTAAAGCAGCTGTGGTACATATATACAATGGAATATTACTCAGCCATAAGATGAAATACTGCCATTTGCGGTAACATGGATGGACCTTGAGATAATCATGCTAAGCAAAATAAGCTAGGCAAAAAATGAAAACTACATCATATCACTGATGTGTGGATTATAAACCTAAAAGCAACAAATGAATAGGACAAACAAGCAGAGACTCATAGACATAGACAATAGACTAGTGGTTACTAGAGTGGAAGAGAAAGGGGATAAGTAGGTGGGGTAAAAGAGGCCAAATATGTCAAATTGGAAGTTACGTAAATTGCATCAAGTGAATAAAAAAAATTTATCTTTCCTCATGTAAGTTGTTTTTGAAAACTGATTGGGAAGTGGTGTGCTTTAGTGTTTTTAACAAATGGATCTAAAACTCACTCATACGCTACGAATATCTGTTAGTAGATTAGAATGTCTTCTTTATAAATGTTTTTAAGTGTATATGTATGAGAATTTTTATAGGTAATACATCATTTTTAGCCACAAAATCAGAGATGAAAACTTCTACAAAATGCCCTGTTTATTGCACAAGCTTCTTTCAAAGAGCAGGTTTTTTTTTTCCTGCTTATATCTTAAAGTTCTACATAAAGTATTTTTTGATTTTCTTTTTTATTTACTAAGCAATATACTTTGACAGGCAACCACTTCTTATTTCAGGAAAGATTCACAATTTATTGAAACACCCAAACGATTTCACTCTCATTTGAAACAGTAAGTATAACAATACCAACAAGTTCAGCAAATCAACTGGATTTATAAGTAAAGCTTTTTACCTGAGAGTATTCTTTTGCACATCTTGGAGCCCATTGATCTGCAAGAGTAAGAAAAAATTTGACCTACTTGAACAACTTTGAAACTAAGAAAATGGGATATTTTCACCTGTTTTCTCTTGTAGATACTTTGGTATACAGTTCTATAGCTCTTGCTCACCTTATTGCTGAGGCTTCATCTGATTTTCCATTCTCCTTACATTGTCATTGCACTGACTCCATTCACTTGAAGTAGAAGCCTTAGGGCTTGCCTGAGGTGGTTCGCTGAACCTCGTTTGCATTAACCCAAAGCAAATGAGACTAGCCAGTCTTTTTGCAAAGCTTTATTATTCGAAAGGCAGATAATTTGATGGTACTTCTAGAGATTTTAATAAAACTTAAAAATTTTATTCTACCTAGAGTATTTTTTATTATTTAACTTGAAGCACTTGGTTCATTTTCTCAGTTTAATGCATTGATTTTGTTTTCGATTTTTTGCTTTAAGGTAGAAATAGGAAAAATAATAAGCTATGTGTAAATATACTGTATGTGGGTGTCAATGTACTAATGTATGTATATGTAAACATGGCAAGTTGTTCATGCTCTTTTAAGTGATAAATACTATGAAGCAGTTTGTAGAGGATCCATTTCGGTAAAAATATTGTGTTGTATGTGCGTGCACGCATGCTCATACCAATAATGATATTGTTTGCATTCATTTTTCCTGAATTTAACCAAATAAAAATTGTAGGAATTTCTGAACTTGGAATATTTATTAAACCTGAAATAATTTTATACAATATTCCAATCTAAAGTTTAAAACATTTCTTTTTAATACTACATATTTTAATTTTAAACAGTACTGTCCTCCTACTATGAAAAATGAAGAAATTAGCACTCTTAGTCATTGACTGTAGTTTTTTATATAGTTATTTTACATTACCAAGATTATGTTTACCATCTGTTCTGTAACTATAGTTTTTATAGTTTTTTTAGTTTTAATTCTTTGTTTTATTCTATTCGAAGCTCACTATCATGCCATGTTTGTGTATGTGTATCTGCGTCCCTGTCCATGTGTTTCTTTAATTGGCCAGATTTTCATGGTCAGGTTCCCCTTTCCCCACACCAAAGCTTTATTTACTCTGTTTACTGAATCTATTCTAGTTTGAGAAGGCTGTTATCTTTATATGGGAATGAAATCTTTACTAATTAGTCTTTAAACTGTCTCAAAACTTTGCAAATATTATTTCATTGTCTTTCTGCATTTATTTTTCTTCCTTGTCCATGTTTTTATCCTTGTAAGTCTGGTGAATTCTTCCTTTAGATTCAAAGTTTAACAATTGAATTAGGATTTTTACAGTTCGCTTCTCCTTATTTGGTGCATTTGTGAGATTTTCTGGACTTTTGAGTGGGATTTAAGTTGAGAGTTGTACAGAACTCTTCTAGAATTTTCTAGGCTTTTGTTTGTAGTATTAACTTTGGCCTCTTCAGTTATTCCTATGACATCATTTTTTTTCAAAGTTTTTTTCATTGTGGCAAAATACACATAACAAAATTTACTGTGTTAACCATTTTTGAATGTACAGTTCAGTGGTATTAAATACAGTCAAACTGTTATGCTATCATCATCATCGTTCATCTCTAGAACTCTTTTTATTTGAAAACTGAAACACTGTGCCCATTAAATAACTCCTGATACTTCCCTGGCTACTGCCATTCTACTTTTTGTCTTTATGATTTTTGACTATTCTGAGTGGAATCATACAGTATTTGTCTCTTAATGATTGGCTTTAATTCACTTATAATGGTATTATTAAGCTTCAGCAGTGTTGTGGCATATGTCAGAATTCCCATCTGACATATTTCAGCTTTTTAAAGTTGAAAATTTTGTTGCATGTATATACCATAGTTTGATTATCCATTCATCTGTCAATGGACTCTTATGCTGCTTCCATGTTTTATCAGTTGTGAATATTGCTGCTGTGAAGAGCAGTGTACACTTATCTCTTGCAGATCCTGATTTCAATTCTTTTTGGTATATACATAGAAGGGTAATGACTGGATCATATTGTAATTTTATTTTTAAGTTTTTGAAGAACTGCCATACTGTTCTCCACAACTGCTATACCATTTCATGTTCCCACCAACAGTGTACAAGGGTTCCAGTATCTCCATATTGTCTCCAATGCTTATTGTGGTTTTTTTTTTTTTAATAGTAGCCATCTTAATGAGTGTGAGGTGGTATCTCATAGTCTTGATTTGAATTTCTCTAATGATTAATTAGTGTTTTTCAGCATCTTTTCATGTGCTTACTTATATATCTTCTTTGGAGAAATGTCTTGAAATCCTTTGCCCATTTTTGAATTGGGTTTTTGTTTTTTCTTTTGTGCAGCTTTAGAAGTTCTGTGTATATTCTGGATTTTAATCGTTTATCAGATAAATGATTTGCAAATATTTTCTCCCATTCTATGAGTTGCCTTTTTACTCTGTCTTTTAATGCACAGATTTTAAGATTTTTATGAAGTCAAATTTATCTACTTTTTCGAAAATAGGCAGTACCTTTGATGTCATATCCAGGAAATTATTGTGTAATTAAATGTTTTGAAGCTTTTGCCCAATGTTTTCTTCTAAGTGATTTATAGTTTTGGATCATTCATTTAGGGCTTTGATGTATTTTGAGTTGATTTTTATGTGATGTCAAGTATGGGTCAGCTTTACCCCTTTGCATATGCATATCCAGTTTGCCCAGCATCGTTTGTTGAGAATATTGTCCTTGCCCCACTGAACAGTCTTGGCACCCTTGTCAAAATCATGTAACCATATACGTAGAGGGGTGTGTGTCTGTGTGTGTGTGTGTGTGTGTGTGTGTGTGTGTGTGTGTGTTGTATGTCTGTATTTCTAGACTCTTCTTTCTATTCCATTGGTTTATATGTCTGTCTTTATGACAGTACCAAATTGATTTTGATTGCTGTAGCTTTGTAGTAGATTTTGGAACCAGAAAGTGTTAATACACCAGCTTTGTTTTTTTCTTTCAAAGTTGTTTTGGCTAGTCAGAGTCTCTTGAGATTCCATATGACTTTTAGGGTGGATTTTTATCTTTCAGCAAAAACATTGAGATTTTGATAGAGATTGCATTGAATCTGTAGATCATGCTGGGCAATACTGACTTCTTAATAATATTTTAAGTCTTCCAATCTATAAAAATGAGATGTATTTCTACTTATGTTTTCTTTAGTTTCTTTCAGAGGTGTTTTGTAGTTTTTATTTTTCAAGTCTTTTATCTCCTTGGTTGAATTAATTCTTAAGTATTCTATTTGATACTATTATAAATGAATTGTTTTATTTCCTTTCAGATTGTTTTAGAATTGCAGTTGAATTATTTGTGTTGATTTTGTATCCTACTACTTCGCTGAATTAATTTATTAGTTCTAACATATAAATATGTATATTTGGTAGAATCTTTAGAATTTTCTACATAAATAATTATATTTTCTGTGAACAGAGACAACTTCACTTCTTTTCCAGTTTAGATATCTCATTCTTTTTCTTTCCTAATTGCTCAAACTAGAACTTCCAAGTACTATGTTGAATAGAAATGGTGAAAGAGGATATCCTTGCTCTGTTTCTCATTGTGGAGGAAAAGCTTTCAGTCTTCCACCATGATGATCACTGCAGGTTTTTCATATTTAGCTTTTATTATATTGAAATAGTTTCTATATCTTTCTAGTGTGTAAAGTCGTTTTTTATCATGAAAGAGTGTTAAATTTTTTAATGCTTATTCTGCATCAACTGAGATGATTATGTGCTTTTTCCATTCATTTCATTAATGTAGTGAATTACATTGATCAATTTTTGTATGTTCAACCATCCTTGCATTCCAGGAATAAATCTCACTTGGTTATGTTGTATAATTTTTAATATGCTGTTTAATTCAGTTTGCTGGTGTTTTATCAAGGGTTTTTACATCAATGTGCATAAGGAATATTGGTCTGTAATTTTCTTGTTATCTCTTTGGCTTTGGTTTGAGGGTAATGCTAGCCTCAAAGAATGAATTAGAAACTGTTCTCTTCAATTTTTAGAGAAGTTTGAAAAGAGTTGATGTTATTTTGATGTTATTTCTTCTTTAAATGTTTGGTAGAATTTCAAGGATTTTTCTTTATCAAGAGATTTTTTATTTTTGATTGACTCTCATTACTAGTTATAGATCAATTGAGATTTTCTATTTCCCTGTGATTTAGTCCTGGTATTTTTGAGTTTCTATGAATTTTTAAAATTTTATCTAGGTTATCTAATTTGTAGGCCTACAGTTCATAGCATTCTTATAGTTTTTTATATATATATATATATTTTTTTTTTGTAGAATTGCTGGTAGTGTTCCCACTTTCAGTTCTGATTTTATTAATTTTAATTTCTCCTCCTTTTTCTTAAGCTATATAGCTAAATGTCAGTTTTGTTGATCTTGTCAACAATTCAACTTTTGATTTATCATCTGTTGTTCTTTTTTCTTTATCTCTGCTCTGATTTTTATGATTTCCATTCCACTGCTAGCTTTAGCTTTAGTTTGTTCTTTTTCTAATTCTTTAAGTTGTAAAAGTAGATTTTTGATTCATTGAGATCTTTCTTGTTTTTAAGAGTTGATAGCTCTGAATTTCTCCCTTAGCACTGTTTTAGCTGTATGCCATGAGTTTTAGTATGTCATTTTTGCTTTCATTTGTTGCCTAAGTATTTTCTAATTTCTCATGTGATTTCTTCTTTGGTCCATTGATTGTTTAAGAGTGCGTTGTTTAATTGCACACATTTATCAATTGTCTATTTTTCCTTATTAATAATTTCCCAGTTGTGGTTGGAAAAGATACTTTTTATGATGTCTATCTTTTAAAATCTATTGAGATTTCATTTGTATTCCAATATGTCTGTCATCCAGGAAAAAAAAAAAGAAAACGGTTTAGGCTATAATCAAGAATGAGAAACATTTATTTGAGCAGAATATTGTAATCCAGAAGCAGATTCAGATAGCAGCCTAAAATGTGCTCTGGGGAAAACAAAGAAAGCCAGAATTATAAGGGCTAAAACCACAAATTATAACAAAAGAAACTTTTCCTGTTGGCTGTCTAGCATGGTGTGATGACTAGTGTCACTTCTAGTTATGTTTTTAGAAGTTAAGAGATTTCCCTAGATAATTACTTTTATTTTTGGCCAAATAGTTAAATCTAAAATATGCTATGTAGAGACAATGAGGTTGAGATAGAGGCTCTAAGTGTTTGGAGCTGAGGAAGGCACCATGAGAAAGAAGAGCTGTAATTACTCATGAAATTTTAGGAGTAGTTAAGGGCATGCTTCATAATCCTCAGGAATTTATCAACATGTAGTTTTTGGAAAGCATAGAAATGGACAATTATTATGATAAATGAGCCATGTCACTGCCATGTCAGTTGATAAGTGGAGACTACAAATATACACATGATTGAGTCTTGAACTTACTCATTTAGTCATCCTGCTTTGGTTAACATGTTTTTAAAAGTCTAAAATTTGAAATATAGTTATGGTAGATAGCGATCGATTAATATATTTGAGTATTTCACTTTTTAATATTCTTTTAATTATAAAAGTGTAAACTGTAGGGATCTTAGTGTCATGGGCAATGTAGGTAGGCTATTCTGATCAGGCAGTGACAGATGACCTATTTTTATAATTCCTGTCATTTTTGTCGTTTGTCAATATAGGAGTAAATTTTAAATGGTGAGTAGCTTTCTGATTTATAATATAGAAGTGCTCTGAAATTGGTGTAGCGAGAATATTCTCTGCCATACTTATGTATCTGCCTTTATGTATATCAGAACTGAGTAGAATAAAACAGTAGAAAACTCAGCTACATCGCCACTCACTTATTTGAACCAATAGTGTAGAGCAGTGGTTCCTAGATTCGGTGGTACAACAGTGAATAAGGGAATGGAACATTCTATAGATTTTCAGATTTATGACTGAGACCCAGAAATCATATTTTAAGAGTTTTTCCAAGTGATTATGATGATATTTGGGAAACTGTTATAAAGCAAATACTTAATTCTTTATGTATGTTTCTAATTATAGTTTAATGTTGCCCTTGTGTCCAAAATTTTCAGTAATGCCAGTAGACTTTCCTTTTTCTTTTAAAAATAAAAAATATAATAATTTGTGAGTTTGTGCTCTTATGAAGCAGAATGCTTTCACTGGACATACCACATTAAATGTACCTTGCTAGATGCACTGGGATATAAGGAATTATAATAGTGGAATCCCATCATAGATGAATTAGCTATAACCTAACTTCCATACAGTTTGTACTATGTACTACATGATCCCTAAGAATGTTACAGTGTAATTAGAGAAGTGAAAAGAATTATTAGAAATTTTAAAATTACCTGTTAGTTTATTCTGTAGCTTTTTAGCTTTTTCTCTGTTGACAGCTTCCAGATAAAAATAAAATATTTGGGGAGCATAGCCAGGAAGCCTTTCAGTTTAGTGCTTTAGATCTGGACATTTAAGAACATCTAGGAAAAAGACCATTAATGAAAAACAAATTGTATCTATCATTTGTATATGTGTGTAAATATTCAGTGAATGGTGTGCTTTATTTGGCTGTTATATGAATGAATATACTTGCTTGGATAATTTTATGTGTGCATATTTATACACGGGTAAAATGCCATTGTTTATTTTTAGTTATCTGATTAAGAGTTTTTAATGTCTTCACATTTAATGTTTTTTGTTTTTGTTTTTTTTTTAAATATACAACTCGTCACTGCTATGTTTGTATTGTGAGATATGTAGTCTGCTGGAATATAGAGAAAAGATCACATAATTCACAGTCAACATTAACTTTCACATAAACACATAAAGTTAATAAAAGCAGGTAATTTGGTTGGTTAAATATATATTAACCAAGACCAGTGCATAGAAACAATAAAGGGGAAGAAAAGATATGTTTTTTGTTTCATTTATTTTTTTCCTTCTTTACTGCTCTTAACAGGATATCTGTGGTGGTTTAGTGCAGTATGGATTTTCAGTGCAGTCATCTCATTCCAAGTAGTGTTTGAAGCATCCTAGCCTGTGACAAAGAAAAATATCTTCCTATATGGATCTTAGCAGTAATTTTCTTCGTTCTGTTTTCACCACAACTGTAAGGGTCTCATGTGTGTGACACTTATGCTAAGAGATCAGTGTCCAGAGGAAGTGGACAAACTAAGGCCAACCTGTGTTGGTCATGTTTTATAAAAAGGATCCCATTGACATTTACCAAGAACTCTGCACGAATGCTCTGTAATGTTAATCCAGTTTTTTAAAAACTGTATCAGAATAATAACTCATACTTAAAAAAGAAGAGGGGTTCCCATCCTTAAAGATTCAGGTGTACTGCCATGGAGTTTATTTATTTATGTTTCTGAATGTTTGTCCATTTTGCTCATGTTTTCTTGAGTATTACTTGTTCTTTGCTATTGCCTACCTACTTGGCATTATAGTAACTGACACAGTTTGTCTAACAGTCACACAGTATTAGTGCTTAACCAGTTCTTCATTCATCTTGTAATTGAGACTGTAATCTTTGGTTTTAGCTCCATTAATTAGCTGGCTTCAGCAGAGCAAATCTGCCCTCATCTCCTGAATCAAGCTCATCTTTTTTGACCTTTTTATTTTAGGAGCGTTTCATGTTAATAGCAGTCTTAGCCTAGCACTAGGTTGATAACTTTTTTCTTAAGTATTTTATATCTTAGATACTAATTTTTAACTTTCATTTAATTTTTTTTTTTTTTTTAGTTTAAGCATTTTAATTTGTCCCAGGAAATATTGATGAATCAAAAATTATTATCAAACCATTGTTAAAACATACATGTCAAAATAATTTAAAAATTCACTGCAGGAAAGAAAGGTTTTATTTTTTTTTTAATTAGACAATGATGTATAAATATAAAACATCCAGGCAGATGTTTGTTTCTACATTTTTATCCTTTTGTTTAAAGAGTTTATATGAATATCCAGGCAACCAAAAGAATCTCCCAAATAGATTATAGAACTAATTATATACTTTTTTTGAATATCCTCAGAAAGTTGTCTGAATTATCAGATGATAGAATAAAAACCATTTGTCACTTTTCAGTAACGGGGAAAAGAGAAGCTCTGCTAACTGTTTCCCCTTGTGGCTTTATGATCTGTGATCTCTTTTTCTATCTAATAAGAAGACTTCTGGAGTTTCAAAGCTTATTTGTTCATTTACCATGATGAAATTCCTTGACTTCCTGATGTTTTTCCTATGTCACATTCTCCTGTTTTCTCCTCATGGTCCTTTTTATCTTAGTAAAACTTAGTTTGCTTTGCAGAGATGCTGTCTATGCCCATGGTTTCCTTTATCTTCTGTGGCCTTTTACCAATTTTATCAGCATTGGTGTGAAATGCACAATAATCAATTCAGTTTTCTCAGTAGCTCACCAGGTGTGGTTCTGGGACTAGCAGCAGGAACATCATTTGAGAACTTATCAGAAATGCAAATTCTCAGACTCTACTACAGACCCCTTAAATCGGAAACTGTCAGGATGGTGCAGAGCAATTATAATCCTTTCCAGGTGTTGACTAGCTTCTTGGAATTTGTGATTTAGGGTCTTTGGTGGTCAGTATAACTCTATATAGACTGATCTACCCAAATTTCTTTTTGTTACCAGTATTTAAAACTATTATTTTATATTGAGGAAAACTCAGTGAACGTATGCCATTGAAGTCTGCTCTTATAGCTTTGGGGTACTTTAGTTGAAGTTGCATTTTATACTTTATTGCACTGTCAAAGAAATTGTTTAGAACAAGAGTCTGATTCTGTGCTTCACTCCCCCTCCCCCACCTCTAATTCTTCCTCATCTTGGTTCTTCTCTCCGATATAATATAATTTATAAAGGGTACTCTATCACTGTGCTTGGTATTTGACACCATGACATTTTAATTTAAACCATTTAATTTAATCCCCACAATAACCCTGTGAATCAGAATACTTTTATCTCAAATTTTATAGAGGAGAAAACTGGGGTTTAGGAAAGTTAGTTTTCAAAGGTCACAGTGCAGAACAAAGAACTCAGATCTAGGCCCAGACGATGACAAAGCTCTTAAGGGCACTTGATATTACTGTCGGTCTCACTTTTCTAGTTCTTTTTGGCTTTGTCTGAATTTGTATTTTAAATTTGTTATACAAATGATCTTTTTCTGGACTTCTTGCTTACAGTTCTGATTTGAGTAGTGTTCTTAAATATTTCTTTTTTTTCATCACTTGTGACGTGGCTTACTTTCTAAGAAAAATTTAAAATTTCTAGAAAATTTCTAGTGTCTTCATTTTCACTCCCTTTGCCTTTGGTTTTTCTGGTTTAATTTTAAAAATGTAAACCTTTGAACCCTATTTTTTCATATCTTCAGTAATAGATTTAAAATCTGTGTTGCCACATTTTTCAGACATGCTAAAACTGGCATCCAGTGACTAAGTTTGAAATGAGTAGGGAAAGTATTCCAAATCACTGAAAAATTACAAGCCAAGAAATGGAGGATTATTGTAGTACTTGTGTATCTTAATAAAATAAATGAAAGTATAGACTTTGACTAGTAATTTTTATCTTCAGTGGAAATATTCCTCTCAGTCCTCCAAGTCTTAATTGAAAGCAGTATAAATAAAATGTTATTTTCTAAAAAGGAAAGTATATTATTAATCTTTTTTTAAAATGTATTACTACCGAGCTGTCAGTCTAGGATTATAAAAAGATAGAAATAATTGATGTTCTTTTATTAAAGATAATTGTGACTTGACTTTATATTGAATCACCAGACTTACAGCTTTATAAAATTTGCAAGTTGATTTTAAAATTACTCATTAAAAAAATATTTGTGTATTTTATCTTTTGTTCATCTTGTGACTTCTGTTAAAATAAGTAAATTTTTTAAATTAACTATATTTTAAATTTTGAAATTTTGTTGCTGTGACAGTACCATGATAATATTATACTGCATATATTTTACTTGAATTATAAAATACTCTCTATATTTCTGTAACTTATTATTTTATTCTTGGCATTTTTTGAGATCATAGCATGTAATTATTCAGAAATTTTAAATTTAGCTAAACAGTTGATTTAACCTAACCTTGGGTCTTTTTTGGCAGCTAGTTTACCTCTGGACATCGTCCACTGCCTAGCATTTATTCATTTATCAGATATTTTTTTTTGAAAACCAACTGCATGCCAAAATTGCACTAGTTTATTTGGATACAATGGTAGCCTAATTTCTGAGCTTTTTTTTTTTTTCCCCAAGAAGCTTGTGGTCCATTGAGCAAACAGATTAAACACAGAGTTAGTTACATCACTATGTGCTCATTAAGTCTGTGGGGAAAAAAGAGGAAGAGGAAGATAGCAGATATCCTGAAAGCACTTGAGGGACACAACCCTCAGACTTTTCCTAGAGTAGGAATGAACAGGTGTGTTACAGAAAGTATTACAGAGGAAATAATGTCTCAACTAAGATCTGAGATTGGAGTGAGGCAGAGTACAGAGAATGATTGATTGTGCAGAATAGTAAGAGGAGGAGCTAGTGAGTTAAAATGGGAAACTAGTCATTCAGAGCTTTCCTTTTAAATGATATTGGGGAATTTGGAATTTAGAATTTTGGGAGTTGGGATTGGAATTGAAGGGTTTTTATGTGAAAATGGTATCACAAATGGGGTAAGACTTGGAGACCAATAAAGAAGTTGTCATAGAATTCCAGTCAAGAAATAATGGTGATCAAAAGTGGGGTAGAGGCATTAATGAGAAAAAGATTGTGTGAAATTTTTGAGAAAGTAGAATCAACTGATTGTTATTTGAAACACTGAGAGTAAAAATTAGGCTTATTCACTCCAGCAAAACATGATTTGAGAGAAGGATCTGGAAACCTATAATATAGCAAGTGTAGAAGCTAAAGAAGTAATATCATGGTAAATCTTTGCTTGGGAATACCATTTCAGTGCTCCTTGCAATAGTATGAATAAGTAATTATTGCTTCTACCAAAATTTCTACAACCAAATAATTGTAGTCACTTAGGTTTACATTTGATACCAACATGAGTAATCCTTAGTCGTGCATAGACAGCTCTTCTTACACTTTATTTCTAGTCCTACTATTTTAGACTAGTCAGTAAAATCATAGTATAAAGAGCACAATGGGAAGTAGAAGGAGTCCAGGATCCATTGGTATAATTTGAGAAGAAATTCAACCAAACTTTTTCTAATAATGTATTTGCAGAGAATAAAAATTTAGTTGTACCACTAAATATTCACTTTTTTGGCCATTAAGCAGTTTTAAAAAAGTATAAAATTAGAATTGTCTTTTCTTAAACTTTTTATTTTGAAATTGTAGATTCTCACAGAAGTTGCAAAAATAATACATAGAGTCTGGTAAACCCTTCACCTAACTTCTCTTAAGGGTGTAACAGTTTATTTATATAACTGTTATGCAATATCAAAACCAAGAAATTCACATTGGTATAACACTTAAGTAAACTGCAAACCTTATTCAATTTTCAGCAGTTTTTACTTGAATTCATTTTTGAGAGTGTAATTTTCTGTGATTTGATCCCATGTATAGATTTGTATGACTGGCATCACAAAAAAGATACAAAACTATTCCATCACTACAAAGAAAATCCCTTATGCAACCCCTGTATAGTTGTACCCACTCCTCAATCCTGTCCCTGTCTCCTTGCTACCATGATTTCCTTCTTCATTTCTAAAAGTTTTGTCATTTCAAGAATGTGATCTAAATGTAAGTTTTTGAGATTTGCCTTTTTTTAAAAAAATAAGCATTATACCCTAGAGATCTATCCAAGTTGTTGCATGTATCAGTAATTACTGCTTCTTTTTTTTGCTCAGTTATATTCACTGTATGTATGTATAGATGTTTCAGTTTCTTTAACCCCACTGGTTTGTTGAAGGACATCTGTATTCTTTCCAAGATTTTGGCTATTATAAGGTAACTGTTATGAAAATTTGTATCACAGGCTTTTGTTTGAATATAAGTTTTCATTTCTCTGGGATACTCAAGAATATAATTGCTGTGTTGCGTGTAAGTGTATGTTTAGTTTTTTTAAGAAACTGCCAGAAAGAAACTGTGTAGGATGGCCGTACCATTTCACAATCTCACTAAGTAGCTGTATGAAAAATCTTTATTCTCACTAGCATTTGGGGTTATCTCTATTTTAGCTCTCTAATAGGTGTGTGTTAATAGCTCATTTTGGTTTTAATTTGCATTTTGGTAATGGATAATGATTAATATCTTTTCGTGTGTTTATTTGCTATCCATCTACCCTCTTTGGCGAAATGTCTGTGTTTTGTCCATTTTTTTCTAATTAAATTATTTCTTTATTGTTGAATTTTGAAGATTTATTTATATACAAGTCCTTTATCAGATATGTGGTTTGCAAATATTTTCTGTCTGACGCTTCTTTACTTCTCTCAAATTAGAATTGTCTTTCAAATTATTCTGTTACTGAGTGGAAATTTGACTATTGCTTGCAGAGGCAAAATGTATTAAAATTAGTCTTTTGACTAAAACTTAATTTAGTCAAAATTTATGTAAGTCAGGCATTAAAGTAGTATGTATGCTTCTTTCATAAATGATCCCCAAATGAAGAAAAGTGCATGCCTTTAATGGCTTGCCTGAATTATATTTGATACAAGGAAGCAGATTAGACACCTGAGACCTCAGATATTTTACTTAGCTTTTCTGAGTAATGTTTTCTTAATACTTGAAATGGGGGGAAATGTTTTTTAATTCCAGTAATACTACAAAATAGCAAATAAAGTTCTAAAAGTCATATTACAAAAGCTTTCCCCCACTTTTCAAATATTTAGTCTTCCTTATCGTTTAGGGGACAGTTGTTCTATGGTCACTTGTAATTTCAGATGTCAACTTGTAGACCTTTTTCGCAGTCAAGAGTATCTTACACCAGAGTAAGGATATCATTTCATGTTTCTAAAAGGATTTTTTTTCTTTACAACTCTCACAATGAGACAATTCTAATTTGAGAGATGTAAAGAAGCTTCAGACAAAATATTTGCAAACCACATATCTGATGAGGGACTTATATATTTTTAAAAATCCTCAAAATTCAACAATAAAATTGAAGGAAAAAATTAAACTAGAATAAAATAAAAATAATGTAAAGATTCTCAAGCAAGGTGCCTTATACAAACATAAAAGCCTCCTCGAAGGTGTCCTGGGTCAGCTGAGAAGATCTCTTTTCTCCTAAGAAATACTACTCATTAGGGTCAAGACATCAGTTGAGTACTCTGTTCTTGAGTTTCCAATTTGGGAGCCTGGAGCCAGAAGCCCTTTGGAGTTTAGGCCTTAGCTACCTGGCTTATACAGTGAGAAGACAGATTATCTTTCTTGCTCTCCATCTTTCACGACCTTGTTCAGCTGCTGTCCTGTTGGCATTTCCAGGGAAGAAGAAAACAGCTTTCCAAGGCTTGGCGTCTATTGAAATTAATAAATATGAATATAAAATATTACAGTGGCTGATCTTCCTTTAAGTTAGTGAAATTTCTGTCTTCTAGAACAGTTTACTAAGTAACAGTTATATATAACCAAACATATACACTTACAACTATATTCATGTAATAATTATATTACATATAACTAAATATAACTTTGTCGGGTTCAAATCCCGGTTCTACAACTTAAATGCCGTTTGATTTTAGTCAAGTTGCTTAACCTTTTATGTCTTCTAATCTTAAAGGGGTATTGTAATGGTACTTATTCCTTAGGGTTATTTTTAGGATTAAGTGAGTTAATAAATGCAAAGCACTTATAACAATTTCTAGTACATAAGTAAACACTGCTTAAACTATTTACCTGACTGGTAAAGGACTCCTGTAAAAAATCAGTGCTAAGAAAATTAGATCTTTTTTTTCTTTTTTATGCTATAGAAGTAGATGTTTTGTTTAACAATCCAAGTTCCAAAAATGATCAACAATATAACAATAGCATGACTTTGTAAATTCTATTCTGTGGCTGATTTTTATAAATGTATCATTTTCTGGAGACCTGTAGAATCATTGGAGAGCCAAATGATTTGCTTGGCTTTGGTGTCACAAATGTTAATGTGAGGCTTGCAAAGGTAGAAAAGTGTTTGGAAACTGAAATTCTTTCCTAATTAACTTGAATTTAAGCAGTAAGGCTTCATAGACCTGTTGATTGAGATACTGTTCTATTGAAATGAAGGAGTGATGGTTAGTTACCATTTGTAATTGAGCATTCATTCATTTAGCAAATGTTTATTGAGTCCTACTCTGCCCAGTGCTGTATAAAGCATGGGGATATAACAGTAAAACAGTTTTAACCTCGTAGTGCTTGAAGTCTAATGGGAAGGCAGGCATTAGTCAAAATATCTTATAAATATGTAATGATAGATTGCAGTAAGTGCAATAAAGGCCCTTCTCTTGCACAGGAGATGCAATGAGAGTATGTCATAGGCAGACCTGATGTAATATGGGGGTCATAAACAGTGGCTGGAAAACATCAGAATTTGGTAAGCAGTGGTAGAATAGAATAAGAAGAAAAGAGTCTTCTCTTTTTAGAAAATTAGATCTTTTAACCAGAGATATTTATCTGTGAGTGTGTTGTACTCAAGGAGAATTTTATTAGTTATTTTTTATTAGTGTATATATTTTTCATTCCAGTTATCATTGCCAGTTTTATTTTGGACATTATGCTAAAATGCTTGGAATTTTAAAATACTTTCAATTTGAGGACACTAGCAATTAAATGGACATTTTTGTTTAATATAATTTGATTATGAATAAAGAGAAATACAGGCAGTTATGGATGTTCACAGAAGTGGCATTTTATTGAGAAAATTGACATACATCACTGTATAAGTTTAAGGCATACAACGTGATGGTTTGATTTACATATATCGTGAAATGATTACCACAGTAGGTTCAGCTGAGAATTTAATGTTTGAGGAAGTCGAACAATTTCAATGTTTTAAAACTTGTGTTTGTTTTGATTCTATAATATAAATTCTTAAATAATTGCTTTAAACCAATAGTCTATTATATTCATGCTAATTTTTTTTTTTTTTATTTTAAGGATTTCGGTTTGTTGAAATGAACAGTCGTAAATCAAAGAGTAACAATTTAATACATGCAGAGTACCTTTCACAGGTTAGTATATATTTTCATTAATCTCAAGGTCTGTTACCATGCAAAGGTCATAAAAGAAATAGTCATCTCCTTAACTTGAAATTTCTCCTTGGCACTTACGAAGAATCACTCTTTCCATTCTCAAGGGGAGATTGTCTTACGCTACTTCTTAATTTCATCCTTTGGTAAGTCTTTGGATACTTGGAAACCAAACTTTACTCATGTCTTCCTAAGTGTGTTCTGATTTCAATTTAGTTTAACATTATCTTCAGCATTTTGTACTTCTTTGGTTAAACTTATTCCTAAGTTTTTATTCCTTTTAATGCTATTATAAATGAAATTGTTTTATTAATTTAATTATTTATTCATTGCTAATGTATCTAAATGCAATTGATTTTTGTTTATTAATCTTGGTTCCTACAACCTTGCTGGCCTCATTTATTAGTTCTAATAGTTTTAGTTTATTCCTTAGGACTTGCTATATGTAAGATCATATCATCTGCAAATAGAAATAATTTTACTTTCTCCTTTACAATCTGGATGTGTTTCTTTTCTTTTTTCTTGTCTAATTGCTCTGGTTAGAACATTTAGTACAGCATTGAATAAAAGTGGCAAAAGCAGACATTCTTGTTTTGTTTTTTATATAGAGAAATGCATTCACTTTTTCACCATTTAATATGATATTAGCTATAGGTTTTCGTAGATTCCTTTTATCAGACTGAGAAAGTTTCCTTATATTCCTAGAATGTTGAGTGTTTTTATCATGAACATTTAATGTTAAGTGCATACTGTATTTTAAGTGCTAAACATACATAGTATCTCTCTTAAGGAATCTAGTAGAGAAAGGACATGATATTTCTACCCTGGCATTTTTATTAATCTGGCTTAACCAGAACTACATTTTTTTTTTTTTCAAAAAATTAAAACTAAATGTTATTGGCATCTCTTTATAAGACATTTCTTTATTTTTGAAGGAAAATGTTTAACCATTTTAAAAAAAGTTTTAACTGAAGTATACTTTACATATCTTTGTAAAATGCATAAATCTTCCATGTACAGCTTAATTAATTTCTATACATGTATACACCTGTGTAACCTCCATCTCAGATCACTTTGGAATTTTTTAACCTGACTATTCACTACAGCTTCACTTCATTTCTGTCTTATATTTTAAACATAGTTGTTCCCTCTCTAATAGACTTTAATGAAATTTTTTTAAAAAAAGGACTGTTTGTCTTTTGAGTTCTAATGATCTTTCCTATGTAGAGGAATAAGTATTATTAGTTGAGTCTCCATATATTCTCATTTAAGTGTTTTACAGTTATTAGCTAATATTTATACAATACCTATATTGTATTAGAGATAGCTGCCTTATTTAATCTGAAGAGCAAGATGGCCAGAAAGTGTTATTGTCTCCATTTTATAGATTTAAAAAAAAAAATAAGATTTAGAAAAGGCTAACTTTAAAATGCTCTCTGATACCAATCCTCTTATTCTTTCCACTTCCTCTATGATAAGTATGGACTGTTTTATTACCAGTGAATAATTTACTTTGCTTAGTCTCTGGTGCATGTAAAGAGAACTGATATATATCTCTTTGGTATATGAAGGATCATTCTCATGCTCTCAGTCTAGGAGAAGTAAATAATCTTGGAGGTTTCTTGTTTCTGTGGATGGTGCCAGACCTTAAAACAGTCTCCTAAGGTTTGGGTCCCTGGAGTACTTCTGTATTAGCAGCAGATGCAGAAAAGAAATGATTTTAATGGTCTATTTAAAGAATGTGCTGAATTGTCTGACATATTTTTTTACAACTAAGCCTAAGCCCTTGATTCTAACGTGTGCTCAAAATTTAGCTCTTTACAAGAATTTTTTCTTAATTTATTCTAATGATTATGAATGTGATTTCTTCCATGTAATTGAGAATTTCCTTATATTTTGTTACTACTTTTTTTGCAGGTTGTTTCTTGAATGTGTCATTTCTTTTCAATATATTCGTAGTGTTTATTTTTTAGACATGGATCATGTTCTTTTAGTAGTATTATACTCTGCACCTAATAGATCCTTAATAACTATATCGACTTTTCAACTTCTTTATTTTTTCAGAATCCTGAACTTGATAGCAGGTGCAAATTGGTAGGGCTTGAGCCGAGTCAGTTTAGATGTGTTGGTCTCTAGAAATTGAGGTGTGGTGCATGAGCATTATTAGATTAAATTACATTATTAGATTCTCTCCTGTCTTTGTTCCTTGGCTGACATGTTGAACAGAGTGAGGTATTCATTCATTCACTTGCATTAAAACAGTCCTCAAATTGCTGATGTAGCTAAACTAAGTAATTCTCTTGTTGAAACACTCACAACTAAATTCTCATCCTTTCTCTGGAACTTGAGATTGGTAAAAAGAGCTGTTAACTTTATAACTTATGAAAATGGTGCCAGAGCTCTTAAAGAGAAGTTATTTAGAGAGGGTTGATTAACTGCTGTAAATGTATATTCTCATTCATTTTTGATTGCATGTATAACATTTTCATTTATATTTATTCACTTTATTTTCATCAGGTACAGAGAATTTTACGAGAAAGATTTTGTCATCAGAGTCCACATAGTAACCTGTTTGGAGTACAAGTACAATATAAGTAAGTTTAGCTATTCCTTTGTCTGTTATGAACCTACTTACAGATGTACTTTAGGTTTTGCAAAAATTACCATACACAAATTTTGTCTTAAATAAGGCTAGTGAAGATTTTTATAGAGGTAAAAAATGTTGGTTTGTGTGTAGAAACACTGAATATCATGAATCAAGAGAGATATAAATATTTCCATAATAAGAAAGCCTTTTTACTTTCAATCTTATGTTGTTTCTGTTAAACGGTAGTGAGATAATTCTGAGCTTCTTGCACCTAATACTTGGCAGCTAGCTGTGGAGTGAAAGGTCCTAAAAGTTGCTACTGTTGTCTCTTATCCCATACTATCATAAAGACCAAGGTATTTCAGGCTTACTTGGTTTCCTCTTGAGGTTTCCAGAGAATCGATATTGGCCAACCATCTCTTCTTTGTTCTGTGTAGAACTATTTAGAAGTCAAGTGCCCAGAGGGGGGAAAAAAGGAATGTCTGTTTCTTGTGCATATTTAGATTTTAAAAAGTAATACCTAGCAAATTACTCCAGCTTTTTAATTTTGGCCTATTTATGTCATTTCAGACACTTAATTGAACTGCTAAAAAGAACTGCTATCTATGGAGAAAGTAACTCTGTTCTCATTGTTGGACCCCGAGGATCAGGAAAGACCATGGTAAAGCTATTGATTTTTGGTGTTCCTTTACTTTGGTAGGCATGTGATGATTCTTCTGGACAACACTAAAATGCTTTTCATTATTTTGTTACAAAGATTTTGCTTTTTTTCTTTAAATCATAGAAGACGTGCCAAGCTTTATAAAGTTAGAGTGGTATATTTGAGTTGAGTATTTTTTACCTAATTTTCCCCCACACTAACAAATTTTAATTGTTGTTTCCATCATGGTCTTTTGTCCTTGAAGAATTAGTGATAGCCAGTGGAAAAAGGAAACTAGCACTTACTGACCATGTACTTGTGTCTTATCTGTGTTCTATTATTTGTTCTTTACAGTAACCTGGTAAGGTAAGTATTGTCCCTGTTTATAGATTAGGTAACTAGCACACCACACATTCTTTTTCATTTTATTGTTTATTGTGTAACCCTAACACAAGCAATTTTTTCACATGTGTGCTCACACATATCTTCTGGAATCTTATTATTATTTTCTCTTATTATCATATTTGCTTAGGTACCTCAAAAAGATAGTCTTGCTTTTTTCCCTCATTTTCTCTTTTCACATTCTTTATTCAATATATGAAACAAATTATGTCTGTTACATTGAAAGTATTACTATTTACTTTTAAATAGTTGGGCTATGTAAAATCATGTTTTCTGCTATATTCCGTACAATTTAGATTTATTACATATATTTTTATTGTATGGGAATAAAATTATTTATTATAATAATGTAGTAAGTAAAACTATGTAAAACAAAATTGTTTTTATTTTTTAAACAATGCAAGTTGATTCTACATTATGGAAGATAAATTAGAGCTTTAGGATTTTACTCTTATCACCCATTTTCGATATTGTTTGAAATAACGTAAATTGCCAATATAGATTTAGATAATCTCTTTAACTTTTTAAGAATTTTTCACATTATATTATGAGCATATTTACAGTGATTTTTTTTTAGTTTTAGATTTGATGTTTAATTTGGTTCTGTCCTCATGTCAGTCCTTCCACACAATTATCATTTCTTTCTTTTTAGTTCTTTATTATAAATAGATTTTCTTTGTGTTTGACTTTAGTTCTATTTTGGGTAGTTTTTACAAGAGAACTGTGTGACTAACATGCTTTTGACCTATTAGAATATTTTAAATTTTTAACAATAGTCCTATTGACGATAGAAAAACTGAACAAAGGATCGCACAGGTCACTGAAAATTAATTATGAATTGTTCTTAAACTTATAAACATGTTCAATTTTACTCATAATTAAGTAAATTAAATAAGAACTACAGCAATTTTCTCTGTCAGGTCGACAGAAGTCCCACAAGATTGATAACACTGAATTTGTGAACTTATGAGAAAGCAGACATGCATGTTCCTGCTGGTAGTATATTTGACACAACTAGAATTAGACAAAATCTAACCACATAAAAAACGCATATACTCTTTAACTCAGCAACAGCATTTCTAGGAATCTACACTTATGAAATGATATATATACAGAGTTACTCTTTGCAGTACTGTTTGTTAAATGAAAAATGAGAAATGGCATAAATGCCCATCAGTAGGGTATTGGTTAATATATCATATTACATTCATCCATATAATAGACTGTTATGCAGCAGTTAAAAAGAACCTGGTTAACAGAACAAATCGCTCAAGCCATCCAGACCACTGAAATATAAAAGAGAAAGGAAGTTAAGTAACACTGGGTAATTTTTAAAAATAAATATTTTAAATACAACAAAAATTATTTTGTATTTAACTTACAACATGGCTGGCATTGAACTCTTGGGTCACAGTTTTTTCCCCTTTGGAATTTATATAGCTTTTATTCAGTTTTTGTTTTATGGGAAAACTCCAACGGCAGACTTTTATTTTTTGCCTTCATAAACTGCTGTACCTATCATTCTGGATAGTCTAGATTGTGCAGTCATAACAATTTCAAATCTCAGTATCTTGACACAACAGAATTTTATTGTTTCTTTTGCTTTATGCCAGTGTAGATCAGCAAGGGGGCACTGCTCTTTGCAGTCAAGAACAGTGATGGTGTGAGTTATCTCAGCATGTCCTTCCACTGCACTCCAGTGGAGGGAAGGGGGCATGATGAATCATAGATACACTCTTAAAAGTTTCTACCCACAGGTGATGGAGAGCACATCTCCCAGTTCACTAGCCAGAGCGATTCACTTGGTCACACCTAATTTCAGGAGAGCAAGGAAGTGTATACTCGTAGGTGCCTAGAAGGGAGGTTAACCAGAAGTATTTGGTGAACGTTGTTGATGACCACCACGGCTAACTTGTTTTGAGTTTGTGTGTGATTTTTCCCTGTCTGAATTCTTGCAGAATTTCTTTATTTTAGCAATATAAAAATTTCACAGGCTGTATCTAGTGTTGGTCATAAAAACCAATACTCTGTAAATCCTTTTAATACGAATTTAGATCTTCAGTAAAGAAAAAAGGAATGCCTGTTTCTTGTGCATATGCAAAGGATAATCCCCCCTCCATTTTTATTATTATTTCTTAAAAACATTCATCATATGAATGTTTGAAGAACATTTTTAGATAATACTTTAATTCTTCAAGAAACTTCATAATGTTACTCTTGTATCAATGATGACGTGTAGGAAATAAGTGCATTACAGTGCATCTTGAACAAAATGGTATTACAACAGGAAAGTTGAATCTCAGTGATTTGTACATTAAAGTATCAAGCCCAAAAGTAAACCTGAGCAGCTGAATGAATGAATTTATTCTAAACTTCATCTTGGAAGTTTGTCCCTAAAGGCATGGAGAAAGTTTGAAAAACAAGAAATAAGAGATAGTAAACACTTATAAAAATGTTTAAGTAAATACAAACTAAAATTGTACTCAATTTCACTAGTAAATTGGCTAAAATATATTTTTTACCAGAAAAATTAAGCAGATAGTAGAGTTTACATATTAACACCCCCATCCCCCCTGACACACATACACAGTTTCCCTTATTCCCTTATTAACATCTTAGTGTGGTACATTTGACACAATTAATAAACCAATATTGATATATTATTATTAACTAAAATCTATAGTTTACATTAAGGTTCACTCTTTGTGTTGTACAATTTTATGGGTTTTAACAAATATATGTCATGTATCCACCATTACAGTGTCATACAAAATAGTTTCACCATTCTAAAAATCCCCCATGCTTTACCTGTTCATCTTCTCATCCCCAACAACCACTGATTATTTTTATTGTCTCCATAGTTGCCTTTCTAGAGTGTCATTTGGAATCATACATTATATAACCTTTTCAGATAGGCTTCTTTCACTTAACAATGTGCACTTAAGGTTCCTCTATGTCATTTCATAACTTGACAAGTCATTTCTTTTAATTGCTGAATAATACTCTATTGTATGAATGTACCCACTCTTTAACCATTTGCCTAGTGAAATACATGTTGATTGTTTCTAATTGTTGGCAATTATGAATAAAACTACTATAAGCATTTATGTGCAGGATTTTATGTGGACATGAAGTCTTCAACTAATTGAGTAAATACTTAGCACTAATTGCCGGACCGTGGTAAGACCGTTTAGTGCTGTGAGAAGCTGCCAAATTGTCTTCCAAAGTGGTGCTACCATTTTGCTTTCTTACTGGCTGTGAATGAATTTCTGTTGCTTTGTATCTTTACCAGCATTTGGTATTGTCTGGGTTCTTTTTTTTTTTTTCAAATTTTAACCATTCTAATAGAAATGTAGTGATAGCTCATGGCTATTTTTATTTGCCGTTCTCTTATGGTATATGATATTGAGCATCTTTATGCTTACTTTACATCTTTATATCTTTGGCGAGGACTCTATGACCGTTATTAAATTGAATTGTTTCTCTTCTTATCGATATTTTTTAAAAGTTCTTTATTTTGGATATATCAGATATTTGTTTTGCAAATATTCTCCTGTGTTGTGTGTCTTTTAATTCTGTTAACAATATTCTTGTCAGAGCAGAGTTTTTAATTTTAAAAAAGTCCAACTCATCTCTTTCTTTCATGGATCATGCTTTTGGTGTTGCATCTACAATTTCATCACCAAAACCCAAGCCCTCTATGTTTATTTTCAAGAAGTTTTATAGTTCTTTATATCTTGCATCTATGATTCATGTTGAATTAATTTTTGTGAGAGCTATAAGGTCTCTGTGTCTAGATTATTATTATTATTATTTTGCTTATGAATATCCAGTTCTAGCACCATTTATTGAAAACACTTATCTTTTCTTCATTGAATTACCTTTGTTTCGTTATCAAAGATCTGTTGACTGTATTATATAAGTTTATTTCTGGGCTGTGTGTTCTGCTCCCTTGATCTGTTTGTTCTTTAACCAGCACCACACTGTCTTGATAATTGTAGCTTTATAGTAAGTCTTGAAGTTCAGTAGTGTCAGTCTTCTGACTTTTTGCTTCTTCAATATTGTTTTGGCTATTCTGGGTACTTTGCATTTCCATGTTAACCTTAGAATCAATTTATCAATATCCACAAAATACTAGGAATTTTACTGTTCAGTTGTGGGATTTTATGTTGAATCTATAGATCACATTGGGATGAATTGGTTTCTTACCTGTATTGAATCTTCACATTCATGACTATAGAGAGCTGGAATATCTCTCCATTTATCTGCATTTATTTAGTTTTTTCATTAGCATTTTATAGTTTTTGTCAAATAAATCTTATATTTTGTTAGATTTATACCTAAGTATTCAAATTTTTTGGTGCCAATTTGAATAGTATGTTTTTAAATTCATATTTCAAGTGTTTGCTGCTGATATATAGGGAAGCAAATGATTTCTGTATATTACCTTGTATCCTGTACCCTTGCTATAATTGATTATCATTTTCAGGAATTTGTCAATTCTTGGGGATTTTCTGCATATACAGTCATGTCATCTGCAAACAAAGACAGTTTTATTTCTTCCTTCCCTATCTCTATACTTTTTATTTCCTTTTCTTGTCTCATTGCATTAGTTATTCACAGGCTATGTCTAAGCATTGATCATAAAATTAACTGATAGTATACAAACTTACCTAATACAAATTTAGTTCTTCACTAAAGAATATTTTTTGTATCTTCGCGTATTCTCTTTCATTTCTTCTCTTCCTTTCTTAGGATTAGAGTATCCAGTTATGAAGCTTTTATTCTCATTTCTTTGTGTCATTTCTCCGTGTTTCTCTTTTTGTATCTTTTTCTTCCTTTCCCTCAGCATTCCACTATATTACCAATGTATTTTTCCTCAATGTCAGTTCTGTTGTTTGCTTCTTCTCATGTGATATTGCATTTTAATTTTCTAATGATCCTTCTTGTCTAGTAGCTCCTTATCATAAACCTTCTTAGGTTATTGTTTCGTGTTTGTCTAGGTATGGCTTAAATGGCCTAAACCATTTATTGTCAAAAATAGACATTTTCAATAGTAATTAATCTTTTTCATCAGTTTGCTGTTCCTTTTCTTTCATGGTACATCATCTTTTCATGAATTCTTTGTTGACTTTTCCTATTTATACAAGTTTAAAGAACAAGACAGCCATTATAGTATAGTATTTATCAGTTAATAAAACTGATAGATTATTCTTGGCATACTAACAATTTATCTAATTGTTACTTCTTAAACCAGAGCCTTGTTCTGGTTCTTTAAAGTCATTTATCTAGTGTGACTTCACTGGAATATGCAAGAATCCCCTACTTGGTATTCCATTTTGGTTTAATTTAATTTATTCCTGCTGCACTCCAATATTGAGAGGTCAGAGCGCTGAAGAGCATTGTTTAACTATGCCACTTTTATAATTTGTTTTGTGTGGGAGTAGGCTAAGATATAAAATAGGTTATTCTTAGACAAGAACTCTCATTAATACAATTATGTAAATTCTAATTTAAAAATAAGATTACAGTATATTTAAGACACTATCCTTGGCCCAACTATTCTGAAATACAAAAATTCAAAATCTACAGTTAATTGATAAAGATAACAGTGTAGTTTGTTGTATTTCAAACATTTTATTTTGAAAAAATAGATACGGTTTCAAATGACAGGGCCCTGGAAAATACTCTTCTACATAGAAATTACTGTTGACAAACTTGCTAGATAGATGTTTCTTCTTATTGATGTTTCTTCTAGTTGTGTATTGCTGAATCTTATGTTCAAATCAAATCAAAGTATTCAGGAATAGTAATAGTAAGCTAAAAATCGCTGATTTCTGACAGGTCTAAGCAAACTCTGTTAGTATGTTTATAAAATTAATTTTTAACTACAGAGAATGTGGAAATGAGCTAGCCAAATTGGTTATGTTGGTTGGTATAATATTAATAACAAACTAATTTGTTTTAGTATATAATATAGTTTAAAATATTTGAAAAGATGACATTGTATCCATGGAAAAACTGACAAATTATATGATTGGTTACCTAACTAATTACACAGTAAATTTTAGTAATATTCAGATTGGAACTGAAATTATTTGAAGATATACTTGCTGATACATTTAAATTATCATTTCAGAACACATACACACTCCATAAAAAACCTGTAAGCTGATCCAGGTAAATCATAGTAACTTGGTGCTTAAAGTAAATTCAGTAGAAAAGGTGCTATAAACCTGTTATAACTCTCTTATGCATGTGTAAAATGAAGGTACTATTTATTAACCTCATTTCATTCTACAAAGATTTAAGAATTTTTTTAATTCATCAAACATAAAATGATTTAAAACAAAATCAGAGTCAAGGATATATAAATATTATGTAAATATCAGGAGGTAGGGGCAGGAACATAGCAGATTACTAAGAAAATATGTCCGAGGCCATATTTTGAGAGTCCAAGTTTGTATCACCTAGGAATAAACTCTTGTAATAAAGACTGACTTGATCCAAATGTAGAGAAGTACCACCTCATCTTCTGACCGTTTTCTTTATAGGTGGTACTTCTCAGTTGGGCTATTCTACATAGAATTGATAGCTGATATTTTGAAATTGTCACTTTTAAAGAGGACATAGGCTCTATATTTTCTGAGGTAGAATTCCATATGCTATCAAAACTATACAAACCAACCAAGAATAGCTAGTATGTTTGATATAGTGTTGTGAAACCTAATAATTTAAAATGAAGGTATGTGCACAAAGACGTTACAGTGCCAGAGGTAAAATATTGCAAATAAAAATAATATTTTGTTTTTTGAAATAGTTTACCAGTTGTCTTAGTGTCTTTGTTGAATAATTTTGTTCTCACTAAATTTTGATGCCATCTTAACTCTGTGTGTGTGTGTGTGTGTGTGTGTGTGTATTTTTTTGGTATATACAGCCTGTTTTCCTGGACCATTTATTTTGAGATAGTACCCATCTATTTTAATATTTGAAAAAATAGTCTTTCATTATTACTCTTTACTCTAAAAGACCTTTTTTGTCTTTTCTTAATTCTATTCATTTTCAAATTTTAAAAAGTGTATGCAGTATTAATAATGAAAAGGTATATGATACTGCAATGAGTGATAAGATGTCACAAATCAAAAATATTAAGAATGTAAGTATGTGGCATAGGAACCTATAATTATAAAAAAGGTGAAGCTTTATAATTGAACAGTTTAAGGTGATATAATACTTTAAGTCTGTTTTTTAAAGTAATCCTATAACTATATTAGTAATTGTAATTGTTTTCATTGCAAGTGCTAAGTTTCTGTAATAAGGACTTTCTCTGTATACCTAGCAACTAACAAAAAGAACATCTCTTTTTTGACTTAACCTCTTGGTATTTTTTTATTTTCATTTCATGTACTTCATTGAAATTAATATATTGGAAGTGGGCTTTTTGTAGCCATTTTTTTGATATACATTTTCAGTAGCTTTTAATGGATTTTAATGATATTTAATAGAGTAAATGTTAGAGACATATAATGAATGAGACATGAAGTTCTTTAGTGGCCATAGTTTTATGGAGAAATAGTTCTTTGAAAACTTGAAGTTGTTTCTAAACATTTATTAGAAGATTGGGTAGATGATTGAGAGATGTGGTGTCAGTCCTGGCCCTGCATCTTAAGAGCAAGACCCTAGATGCTCTAGTTAAACCTTTTATTTGTAAAGAATCTGCAAATTTATTTGTTAATTTAAATTGCCCCCCCAAATATGGCGAAATATTAAAATGAAATCTAAAAAATATATTAAAAAATAAAATGACGATCTGTATATACGTGTTTATATTCTGTTCTCATTATTCATAGTTCAAAAAATATGAGTTTGTTATCTTTATTATTAAATATTTTATAAACTTTTTAACGTTGTTTAGTTAATAAACCATGCTTTGAAAGAACTGATGGAAATAGAAGAAGTGAGTGAAAATGTATTACAAGTTCACCTAAATGGTAAGTATGGCACTGTGCCATTGGAAATTCTATAAGCCATGTGAGCTTTTTACCTTATTAAACTAAATTTACTTGTATATTTTAGAGCTGGATTAATAATTTAAAAAAAAAAAACTAGATCCAGTGTTTAACAGTTTTTACTTTAGCACACCATACACAATAGTTTTAGAAACTAAAATAAATAAATAAATGAAGGAAGGAAGGAAGGACTTTTGGTTTTTGTCTTCTCTGTTTAAAATGATACTAACCCTAAGGAAGACTCTTCTTTGAATCTACCAATGTCTTCATTGCTGAGTTTTAAAAAGGAAACAATACAAAGAAACAGACTTTGACTTTTCTCTCTCTACCTAAATTTAAAAAGCATTAGAAAATTTTGACTGGAAAATAATCTGTACTGTGTCAAATATATATTTCATTTTAATTAAATACTTTTAAATGGGCTTTATTTCAGGACTGCTGCAGATCAGTGATAAAATTGCCCTGAAGGAAATCACAAGGCAGTTAAATCTAGAAAATGTAGTTGGAGATAAAGTTTTTGTAAGTATTATTTTCATTCTTTTATTAAATAAACTTCAAAGTAAAGTTAGTATAGCATAGCTTTATATTTTGGAAAGCTAGGGAGGGTTCAGAAATTGAAATATGCAAGATTCTTGTTATAAAAATATATAATTATTAGGATGCATTTATTCATCAGATTTTTATGTTTAGATTTTCTTTTGAAATAAGTTATACTAGCTATAAAATAACTTAAAAATCTAGGTTTGTGTAGATATTATCTGAGTTTGTTTTTTTATTTGTAATATAAATATTTTTATTCGCTGTCCTTGGAGATAGGTTAATCTGTTCTTAAAAATACTACACTCTTATGGTCTATTTCTAGTCTTCTGAGACTTCAGTAGCATTGGAATAGTGGAAAATGTGCTGAATTTGAAACTACAGAGGTGGGTTTTGATCTTGCCCTACAAGCAGAGATTACCTGGTTACCATGATTAATGAATACCTCCGAATTTCAGATTCTTCATCTGTTAAATAGGCATTATCTTATACTTCACACACTTATTCTACAGATGAAAGGAAGCATTAAACATCACTTATGTTTTGAGAATAAATACTCAATGGTAATATACATACTACACAGATGTCAGTTATCTCTTGCTATTAAAATGTTTTCAAAACTTACCCATACCTCATTATTTTAACAGCTTGAAATTTAGGACAGTGAACATCAGTAACTTAAACTGATTTCAGATTTTTTTTGGAACTTTTAAAAACTCTTTACCTATCACTTGATTCATAGGGCTCGAGGGAAGAATAATTAACTTAATTTTCAGCTGCTTTAATTTTCCATGTTGAAATGACTAATCCTCATACTGCTTATGCAATGAATTGGTTATATACCTTTCAAATTCATTTTCTGGTCACTGGTGATTATGCAGTACTGTCACTCTAATCTCTAAACTGTGTACTCTCTAATGCAGTCACACGGCCACAGTTGTGTAAACCTCCTATCATTTAATAATTTCATTCTTTAATAATTACCTATAAAAAGTTGAGCCGACCATGTGTTATTCTTTCACTGTCTACATGTCTTTGAAGTGTAAGTTCAAAATGCCCCTTTTGTAAATCTAGTGTTCCATCTTCTGTTAGAAGTTAATGTTGAAGATAGTTGCCTACTTATTTGGTCAAGGATAGTTACTATTATGTAGCCTCAGTTTGGCTTTGGGTTTCCAATTGATGTAGATTGGTGTTTCCAACTTTCATAACTAGATCTATCTTTTGGATTCACACGAAAGAATAAAAGGCACAGTTGGTTATCATCATAGCCATTACTATTGTTACTGTAATCATCACATTTAATGATTATTAGTTGAACTTCTATATTACATGGATTAGGCATCTGAGGCTCAGAAAGTATAAATAGCTTGTCTAAAGTCACAAGATGACAAAGGCTGGATATTAAGAACCTGACACCTAACCCAGAGGCTTTCTGTTTTGATATACTTATGGCAAACTTGTATATTCTTATACACATATATTTATATAAATACATATATACTTATGGCAAACTTGTATATTCTTATATACATATATATAAGTACATACTTAGAATATGTACATATGTATTTATATAAGTATATATTTAATGTCAGATACAATCATCTTTTATAAAACACCCAAAAGACAAGCAGCCTTTGAATAACTTTGACCACTGATTTCCTAGTAGATTGTCTCTGAGCGTTTTTTTATGTTACGGTAAAAATCTCTAGCCCTGTCTACCTTGGAAATAGTATTGACTTGACAGTATGCAATCATCACAAAGTATGTGGAAGCTCTTAAAAATTTGTGCTGTTTTATATCAATTCTCTCGATTGGGAAACAAACAAGTGGGTTTCCTTTCTCCTTTACATCTCCTCAAATTTGAAGTTGGCTGTTTCTTAAAAAATCTGAAGTAAAAATTAATGACATTAAGAAAAAAATAATTTAATGGGGCGTTTATCCACAAGCTGGAACATCTGGATAATGCATCTGCTCCTCTGTTAATTTCCATCTAGAATATTTAAGTTGTATCCAAAATGTTTTGGCTGTGTTCCAAGTAAACATAGTCAAATTTGATGTGATGTATACAAAATCTATAACATGTTCTTGAATAGAGACTCACTATTATAATATCTAATATTTGAGACAGATTTCTTATCTGTTCCTTTTGGATCTCATTTAAATTCATGGTCATTTTTTTAGTGGTACAAATTAATTTGAGACTGATGTGTTTGAAAATATAGAGTACAATGGATTTCTAGTTCTCTGACTATATTTATAATATGGCAACTCTTAAAAACTACCTATGAATAAAGTTAGCAGTTTTGTAGATATTATCTAGAAAATATAAAATGCTGAACATGACATAATAATGCCACTTTTAGTGCTATGCCATCTTTACTTTTATATTTAGTTTAAATTTTAGATTGTAAACATGGAGATAGTCAGTCAGCTGAGAATCTAGCCAGTGACTATAATCTACTAGAAAAAAATAGATACAGAGTGTCTATATAATGTCTAAGAGTCAAATAGCTCTTTTATTCTTTATTTCACTGGACTACTAGTCATGATATCTCTTTTTGTTACACAGGGAAGCTTTGCTGAAAACCTTTCATTTATTCTGGAAGCTTTAAAAAAAGGTAAACAGTAACGTATTGAACAGTATCAACAGTATTTGTTTAGCTTTATTTTTCCCCTGATTATAAACTTTATAAGTTTACAAAAAAACTTATAAAGAAACATAAAAAAGAATAAAATAATGATCACTGTAATCCCACCACTGTAATAGTGATCATCCCAACTAACTTTGGTTCCATATCTTTATTCACCTGCAGTATATCATTGAATAAATAGATAAATAAATTTTTATAAGAATAAAATCATTTTCCATATTGTATAATCTGCATCTTTTCACTTACGAACAGGATGTCGTAAGCATCTTGCCGTATCAGTAAGTATTGAACTGCATCACCATTTTTATGGTTCTCATATATTTTATATTGTAAATATAAATTAAAAGTGTAATTAAAAGTGTAAATTTTATCTTATTAACAACCAGTTATGTACTTTTATTTCTTATTTTGTATGTTTAGGAAGAAATGCTTAGATAATTATCCAGATATTTCCTGGGGTAAATTTCAACGAGAGAATTCTAGATTTAAAAGTCCCACATTTAAAAGAATAAATATTATCAAACTACCCTAGAGGTTCCAGTCAATATATTTAAGAGTACCTTTTTCTTAATTATCCTTAAGAAAATTATGAAGAATTAGGAATAAAAGTTCTTCATAGTTTCAAAAACGATTATTTTTATTTTTGCTTATTTAATAAGAAAAAATGATATCAGTTTAATTTGCATAATTTTGGTAATGATGTTCATCATTTCCTATTTTTATTGGGCAATGATATTTCCTGGTTTACATTTTTCCTGTTGATATTTTGCCTTATTTTGATATTTATTTATTTTCTACTTATTTATGGGAATTCTTGCATTTCTCTTTCTCTTTTCTTAAATTTGGTTTGGATTTTTTGCTGAACAGAAGTTTTAAATTTTTTACATGGTCAAAGTTTTTCACTCTAGGTTTTGAAGATTTTCACTTATGTTTTCATTTAATACACATACTCGTATTCATAATTTGTCTAGAATCTATTTTGGTATGGTGTAAAGTGGAGCTCTAACCTTGAATAAACCACTTTTCCCCATTGATATGTAATGCTGTATTTTGCAGTCCTAAATATCTAATTACGTAGGTCTGTTTCTAGACTTTTGAGTAGTCCCTGTGGTTTTTATGCCATTTAGGTTGGTGTATATGTTTGATTGTTGGAGTAAGTGTCCTCTTATCAGATTTTTCTTTTCACTTGTTTATATAAATATAAAGCCTTAAACCTTAAGGTAATAGTGACTCTTTTGCTGAGGTAATTTCTGTTGTGATGAAAAAATGAATCCACAGTCATGTTGAACTTTTCCCTATTGTTGAAATATTAAAATTGTGATTAGAAGGAGTTAAAGTGGTTTTGGTTGAACCTCATAGTCTAATCATTGTTCGTAAAAATTATTTCTATGGTAAGATATACTTTGCATTTCTACTAAGTAAGTCTCTTCTGAAGCAGTAGTTTTGGGTATAAATTAATGACTCTCTTTATATTTAATCCCAAAGTGTTTTGGTTATATAGCTAAAAGATCTTTGTCAATTTTCTGATGATAGAAAAACTATGTGTACATAACTTAAAAAACAATAGTTTGCACTTATTTAAATGATTTTCTTAATTTTTCATCAGTAAACTACTAGCATCTAGTAATTAGATTTAAATACTTAAGACTATCTTGCCCAGTGAATAATGTTTTTTGAATTGAATAAATGTACACGCATTGGTAAATATCCTACCCAAAGTAGGTTACCAATATATGTTTAAGTTTTAAGAACTGAAATGTAATAAATAGTTTAGAAATTTAAGAAAGGTTGATATAATTGCTTGTTAACATAAAAACTTATTTTATCTTAGGTGACCGAACTAGTAGTTGCCCAGTGATCTTCATATTAGATGAATTTGATCTTTTTGCTCATCATAAAAACCAAACACTCCTCTATAATCTTTTTGACATTTCTCAGTCTGCACAGACTCCAATATCAGTTATTGGTCTTACATGTAGATTGGTAAGTCTTTTCTTTCTATTAAAAAATTAATTATAATATTTATAAAATTAAAGCTTAATTCTGACAAAGTTACTTATATAGGTCATTATAGTAGGTGTTTTTTTCAAATGTGTTTCCTAATGCCTGTTACATTTTTCCCATTTTGCAACTCAGATTAAGGAAAATAAGAAAACAGTTATCACATATGCTTACAAAACTAATACTTCCCGTCCCTTTATTGGAATCACTGAATAAAAAATGCGAAGTCAGATTATGCTAATAAATATAATTTCTACATTAGCAAGTAAGGAGAAAGTTAAGTAATCTTACTACCATTTTATAAAAATCACTAATAGTTTCTACTTTTGCATTTAAGATTTTTTCCATATTTTGAAAATGCTTGGAATCAACTCAAAATGATACTATTTCAACTTTGTATGTACATATCTCTGGAAATAAGGCCCATTTACTTATTCTCCTTTCCTACAGCTCTTTCTCTTTTTTAGAGAAATGAAACTCTTTACAAAATCATCTTTCAACTGTCTTTCTAGTGCTGTTTTTTTATGGAATGGCTTACTCTGTCTTTTACCCAGTGCCCCAGAGTTTATGGCGTATGCCTTCATAATAAGCCTCCCTTACAGAACATCTAGCTGGTTAACCACATATCTATATTCTTCCTTGCTAAAAGCAGCAGTTTATCATGGTTTAAGTAGCCACCTTTCTTGCTAAAAAATCTTCTCTTGGGTAGAAGTGTAAGTGCCAAATGTTATTGACCCAGTGAAGAACCAAACAAAGGGTCAGTAACTCATTAGCAGTGTTATCAGAGGCTCTTTTTTATTCCTTATATGTATAATTCTTCAGGTACGCAGTTTTTCTTGTCTATATGTATTTGTGTTTATAGGAAAGAGCAGAAGGACAGATGGAGTAGTGACTTTGCCATCAAACAACCTCTTCCCTGCGGAAGTGATTTCTTTTTTAACTATTTTCTTTATCCCACACAGTCAACTTCTGTCATTAGTCATTACTGTCCACCACTAAATTATCTTTACTTCCATCTCCTTTCCATTCCCAAATTTAAGCTCTTAATTATTGCTTGCATAGAATGTTTGCACTGCCTTTAAGCCACTTACCTATTATCGGGTGATCTAGAACTGATCCTTAATAGAAAAGAAATGTATAATGTTCCTATCTCTGGACATAACTTTCTCTCTTTTAATTCCCTTATACTGGCACTTTATATTTTTTTAGGTAATAAAAGCTTTCCAGGTTTTTTGCTCAACTTCTCCCTTCCAGCCTCAAACTATTAATATATCCTGTTTTACTTCCCAAACTAACCACGATCCTATTTCAATCACTTGAATTCTTTTCTTTATATAATCAGTTTTTTAACCTAGCTATCATATAAAAATATCTACGTAGATATTTAAAAATTTGTATTTCTGGGCCTCACTACAGCTTTTTAAAAATCTTTTTTATTTAGAAAATTGACAGTAAACTTGATTTTTAATTTCTTAAGGAAAAATAGCACAAATACAAGTAGTTTCTTAAAATACTACTATTAAAAAAGCCAAAAGGCGGAATAACTTATTAATGTCATTCTGTGTTCCTGCCAGGTTCCTCTTCTACTGTTTGTTCCTTTAGTCTAGTATGGCTTCAGCTTAAATTTGTAGGTAGTTTAGTGAACTAAACTTTTGTCCATTACACATGCTGCTTCTTGAGTCTGTTACATAAAACAAGATGTTTAAATTTTCATGAATATAGTAAGTGTTACCACATTTTATTATTTTAATTTTATATCTGAATTCTTCATAGAATATTCAGAATTCCTTTTTGAAACTCTTAATGTTACTGTGGCATTTACCTATCCAATAATAGTTATAATTTTTTAAGCAATTATTATAGGTCTTTGAACGTTAAAGATAAGCAGAGAATAACATGGTAGATAAAAGACACGATATCACCAAGCCTACAAATGCTTAGAGGGGGATTGTTTAAAATAGTGTACTTAACAACATTTTTTAGAGGCTTGATTTATTTCCAAGCCACACTATCTTACTTCTGCTGCCTTGTAACCATAAGGAGATTAAAGAAATAATTTTGAGTTTTTAGAGGCTTGCATAAATTTTTTTAATGTTTAATTATGTATTATATATTATAGGGTAAGCATTGCCAATTATAGGTGATAGTTCAAATACTTATACCTCTAACATTATTTTTTTCTCTTAGCATGTATCTTATAGGAATTTTTTTTTTTTTTTTTTTAAGGATATTTTGGAACTCTTAGAAAAAAGAGTGAAGTCACGATTTTCTCACCGGCAGATACACTTAATGAATTCATTTGGTTTTCCACAGTATCTTAAAATATTTAAAGAACAATTATCTCTACCTGCAGAATTTCCAGACAAGCTTTTTGCTGAGAAGTGGAATGAGAATGTTCAGGTAACTTGGCACAAAAGCTATAATGTTAAAGTAATTTTTGTGTCTTGCTATACCATTTGAAAGCAATTAAAACTTATAGATTTTTAAAATTTGTAAATTAGCACAAAGCTTCTGATGTTACTGTGTCATTAAAAACTGCATTAATACAAATTATATGCTTTTTATGTGTGTATTTTCTTCTTTTAAAAGACAGTTGAAATGTCATATTTCTTAAATTTTTCCTCAAAAAAACTAATAAAATTTTTTTTAGTTATATGATTTATATATTATTTTGTTAGTGCCCTTGTATCATAAAAATATTTATTTTCTTTAGTTTACAAGTTTAAAATATATTACCCTAGTGTTTCATATCTACCTATTCAATATGAATTTTTTTTTCCCAGTTCTCATAAATAACTTTAGCTTTTATCTCATTGGGTCTACTAAGAAGCAGTTCAAGCCACAACACTTATGGTTATATTGTCTACTTTGGCGAATCCCATGTAGAGGCCCTAGAGCCCTGAGGTTCTTAGCTACAAAGGCACCTTCATGTGTTGTTTTAAAGATTTACTAAAGCTCGTGGACTCTGTAAATTTACTTACACTTAGGTCGAATAGCCTAACTTGTACAGGCCATTGTTGTACCAACTCAACATACTAGCCCCCGTTTATCTTATGCCGACAAGAAGTTTCAGTTGGCAGGGAGAAGTGGGTGAGAGAGAGATAACATGATTGAAAAACAGTGTTGCCAAATAAATCCCACTTGGTAGAATCTTTCAAAAATATGGATCCCAAGAAGGTGGAAAATAATATAAAAAGTCCTTGGTTTTGAAAGAATTGGGAAAAACTGTTCTGAAATATTAAATATTAATGAGCGAGGATAATTAGATGTATGGATAGAGTTATACAGTCTGTATTCACTGGCTCTAAAAAAAAAGATTGTTTTATATTAAAGCAGTATTTTACTTTTAAATATCAATACCAAATTAAAAGTGAGAATTTTGCATTTAAGTGATTTTGCTCTTAAGTGATTTGTTTTTTCCATCTTTGTTGAGGTATAACTGACAAATTAAATATTATATGTGTTTATGGTGTACAGCTTGACATTTTGATGTACATATCATTGTGAAATACCACAATCAAGCTGTTTAACATATCTATCATCCGACATAGGTATCATTTCTTCTAATGTGGTGAGAACACTTAAGATCTATCCTCTAAGCAAATTTCAAGTGTGTTGTTAACCATAGTCACATTGCTGTACGTTATATCTCCAGAACTTAACTCATCTTATGTAACTGACATTTCATTCTTGTTTTGATAATAATATATAATCTGTTAATGTAAGCATTATTAATTCTGACACATTTCATTTTTTTAATTTAAAGTTGAGTGAATAAAATTTAATCCGGGCATAAGGATACATGGTAAACGGTAGAAGTTTCCCTTAAATCCAAATTTGTTCTTTCTTCTTTTACTACAGAATATTTATTTGGTTTATAGCATCTCAGACTTTATATATGTACTGAACTTGTTTTGTACATAAAGGGTTCAAATTTTACGTATTCTTTGTTTTACCTTTTTTACTTTGTTCTGATTAATTCCATATTATTTTTCCTAATATAACTATATAGGATAGTATATAAAAATGACTAACTTTTCCTTAAAATTTAGATATTGTGCCATGATATAATTAGATATAGATTCTTACTTCCACCCTCCTCTCCAAATTAACCTTGCCTAGGACTCAGATATTTGTTAGTTCAGGCAAGTTTTCTCTGATACTGTATCTAATTATAAGATTCTATTTTTTAGGAACACTTTATAGTTGATGCTCCCATGTTGTCTCTTCCCTTACTTAGGTCTGGAGTAGATCAGAGCTCTGGATCTTTGTTTTATGAATCCACTTTTCAGTGCCTCATAGACTTTTACCTTCTACAGCTCTTGAACTTGTTGTCTTGTTACAACTGTGTTTTTCTGTCTGCTGTAGAGATTCAAATGCAGTCTTTCATAGCATTTAAATGTCTGCTGTGCTGTCTTAGAGCTTTTATTATGTATATCCTTGTTCACTTTCCTAAGTTAACTAAACAGCGCAGGTTGTAATGTGCCATCATCCATCTTTCTGTCCTTCCCTGATATGTTGCATTCCGATCATCTCAGGGTGGTCATATAAAGGAAGTAGATGGTGAGGGTTACGGGTGAAGCATAACTCTGGATGATTCAGAAAATGGGTAACCATGTTAGTAGTAGAGTGGCTAACTCTTAGATTTTTGGTCCTTCTTTGCTGATTCACTGAATTTAGAGACGGGTAGTAGGAATGCATGTGAGCATTATCCTTTCATCTTTTTGACAATCTTGCAGGTATTTTGTAAGGTAAAACTAGTACCACTGGAATTTATGTCTCAGTTCTAATATTTTCTTTCTCTATCCTTATCATCATTTGCCCCCTCCCCTTGGCATTCTGATAAATGAACTTCACTCGAAAAATATGTCAGCACCATGGCCAGAGGCCCTGCTGTGTGGGTGGGGGTGGGGTGGGGACTGCATTGAGGGAGCTATCCTGTCACTCAGTGCTGATTATCCAGTAAGTTGTTCCAATTCCAAGGTTAAACCAAAAGCAGTGGTATAGATAACAAGTCACCTATGGATATCATCCAAGAAATATCTTCAGGACAGTGTTGAACCTGGACCTCCAGCCTAACTCGAATGTTTTATCCCTAATCCAAATGGGTCAAATAAGCAGAGTGAACACCATCTCAGCATAGCAGTATAAAGGAAATCCCTGAATAAAAAAACTTATAAAAGGAACACAGCTAATTCTCAAAGGAAATTCCCCCAAAGTACTATAGGTTAAGGAAGATTTACCTACTGTCTTAAACTTCTCCTGTGTAGTTAACAGAAGGTGAGAAAGTTTAGCAGCTGCTGAGATTAGCAAGCAGATTTAGTACATATACTGCTGCCACAGAGTTATCCCTGGAGCAGCATGAGTCCTGAAGTGTGAGTATAATCCTATAACATTCTGCTTAGAGTCTACCTGTGAAGAGGGCATGGTCAAACACACCGCAGTTGGCACAGTAAGAACAACTGCAACTGCTACTCGTGTACCTCAGTGAAAAGGAAAGGTGTCAGCTTCCTTGAACAATGGAGAGTTGTGCTTTATTTCTGAGAATTTCTCCTGTATTCCTGTAGGTAATGTCAATCAGTCTCTGTCTTATTTCCCTTACATCATTTCCTGAGCCAACCATATGGGAGCTTTTAATCCAGAGTGATAAGAAATTCAGTTATACTTCATACCTGAGATCTGATATCTTCAGTGACTATCATAATTAAATATAATAGGCATCCAATAAGCGGTTATTGATAATAGCCTTATCCTCAAGTAGTTTATAGTGTTTGAATCAAGGTGGAATTAAAAATGTAATGAGTTCTTATTTTTTAATGGCTCATTTATAGGTCTTGTAGGCATTTTTTTTAAAGCAGATTAAATAATTAAAGAAGGAAGGTATTAGCTTTCAGAAAGAAGAGGATTTGGATTCAGACCTCTAAAGACAGATAAACAGAAAGGCAGAGTATAGAAGTAACCATTTGACATGTCATATTAAAAAAGTAAGTCCCTTTTTAAAATGAATTCTTGTGGAAAAAAATTATTTCACAACATATTTATCCCAGGTGATTTTCTTTAGTGTTCTTAAGTGCTCTCATTTGAACACATCAACTTTATAAGTGACTTGATAAGAGTCACCAATTGTAGAAGCCAAGACTACAATTAATTTCCAAAAGTTTTTTATTTGAAATACTTTATTATTTTGTGTCCTTCCAAAAGGTATGTGACTCTGTTTATGATAAAAAGATATGTATAGCCTTTAAAATAGAAAGAGGAGACTAAAAACAATAGCAAAGGAATAGAGACTGTAACTAGGATAATATATTTACTGAGAGCATGAAACTTCATTAGACTAGAACTTATTTCTGAATATGAGTCGTCTTACAGTGGAAGAAGTAGAGATGTGCAATATTAGCTTTAGAAAATAAAATATAGAAATACTTAGTACTTAGTTTTCTAGGCTTTGGGTTTTTTTTTTTTTTTTTTTTAAGGAAAAATAATCCGTATTTCTTGCAGATGATTTTTTAAGAATTATGTTAATCTTCCTCAAGCTGTTCTTGGCTCTGCCAACTTTGAATTTACTCTCCTTTCATCTGATCTTTTTTTTTATTGCCAACTGTACCTCACCTGTCATTATTCCTAATTCACTGCAGTCACTTAGCACTTTTAGATACTTTTTTTCAAGGAGCCCTATTGATCTTCGAATTTCCAAAGCCATTAGCTTCATCTCAAAATATATCTTTATTTAATTACACAAAATACTTTACATTGTTGATCACCACTTCACTGTTGAAGTTTTCTTTTCTTGGTTTCATCAGTCCCTTTTGTATTCTTTTCCAGTTTTCAATATCTTTTTCAATCTCTTTGTTTGCTCCACTTTTCCATCTACTTCTTAAAACTTGATAATCCAAGTTTCACTTCCTGACCATATCTCACTTTTCACTCCTCCAGTGACATTCTGTATCCCATAATATAAACTCTGATTTTTCTCTTTCCCCATTCAAACCCTTTCTCCTCCACCTCTCACCAGTTGATTCTCTACAATACATGTCTTTTATAAATGACTTAATTCTCGTCTTCACACCACTGTATTAATTCCGACCCTCTTTGACAATTGTAATTGCCTTCAATCTGGCTCGCCTGCCTTTGTCTTTCCATATAATCCCTTTGCCAATAACTGAAATTTAGGATTACATGACTCCTTAACCTCTGTCAGTATACCACAGTATTCTTACATTACTCATGCTATTCCCTCTAACTGGAATCTTTCTTCTTTATAACCTATTGACTCATACAGTTTAGCACTCTTTGTAATACTTTAATTTGTTTACCCAAGTATAGTAACTCATTCTCTGTTGTGTTTTGTGCTGCATTTGATCATCCCACTATCACAGTATGGATTCTCTTTTTATACAGTTTTGGGGTAGCAAAAATTATGCTTTATGTTTGCGTCTATTGAATTAACATAAGGATAAGAAAATCAATAGACTGGATATTTGGTTCTGATTTTTGTGTTCTATAAAAAAGACCAGCACCTATTTAATAATCAATAAATAGAATTAAAGAGGTACACAAACTAGTGAGGCACAAGATTATATTTAGGATTTAAACTGCATTATTCCTTATTTCTGTTTTGATTTTTTTCTCTCTAGTGTCTCTCAGAAGATATAAGTGTACGAGAAGTACTACAGAAGCATTTCAATATCAACAAAAACCTGCGGTCATTACACATGCTATTGGTTTGTATTAGTTTTATTTTTAGCATTCATTTTATTTCACCAGGTGATTGTGTTTTGATGGGAATTGATTAAACCTGTAGGTAAATTTTGGGAGAAATAACATGTTTACTATATTGAGTCTTCCAGTTCCTGAATATGGTACATCTCTCCTTTTCTTTAGTTCTTCTTTGATTTTTTTCATTATCGTTTTATAATTTTTACTACACAGATCCTGTTTTTACATGTTTAAAGTGCATACATAAGTATTTAATTTTTTTGGAACAGTTGTAAATTATATTTTATTTTTATTTTGGTTTCAGCATGCTCATTGTTAGAATGTAGAAATGTGATTGATTTTTGTATGTCGACATTGTACTCTGCAAATAGGGTTTTTTTTCCTTTGCAATCTGATAGATTTTATTTCTTTTTCTTGTCTTATTGCCATGGCTAGAACTTCTTCCACTGTGTTGAATAAGAGTGATGAGGATATACATCATTGCGTTTTTTCCAATTTTAGGAGGAAAGCAATCTTTTACCATTAGGCATTATATAAGCTGTAGCTTTCTTTTAACTACATGTTTGTTACAAAGTTAAGGTAGTTCTTATCTGTTTTTAACTTGTTGAGAGTTTATTATGAATGAGTGTTGGATTTTGTCAGATACTTAATCTGTATAAATGGATATGATCTGTGGTTTTTCTTTAGCCTGTTAATATGTTGGATTATATCACTTGATTTTTTTTTTTTTGGTGAGGCAACTCTTGGTTGACCTCACAGATTGCAAGCACTTTGACAGTGTACAATCCCTTTTTATTTTTATTTTTTATGCCTACAGCACCTAGTCTTCCTAGGTGGTCTCCTATCCAAGTACTAACCAGGCCCAACCCTGCTTAGCTTCCGAGATCAGACAGGATCGGGCTGGTTCAGGGTAGCATGGCGTAGACATTGCTTGATTTTTTAATGTTGAACTAGCTTTGCATACCTGAATAAATCCCACCTAGTTATGGTCTTTCACAAAATAATTATATCTTAAGCTTAAACAGTAGCACAGAAGGGGTACTTTATTGTTCTGAAAATTAAAGCTCTTCACTAATTTATTTGATATTAGCCTAATATTTCTAGAACATAATCTATGGCAAATATCTTTCAAGGAAAAAATACTTTTTATTTCATGAATTTCTTCTTGGTTGTTTTCATTCATAATGATAATGGATATCATTTATTGAATAGCACATGAACCAGGTAATACAGTTACTTTAACAACATTATGTCTAACCTTTACCAAAATCCTATTTTTTATACTTTGTTTTTTTTTATCCTTATTTTTGAAGAAACTGAAGTTTCTTGTTATATAACTTGCCCCAGGTCACATAGCAAACTAGATGGCAAACTCAACTCAAATCCAAGGCTCTCTGGAGTCAAGCTTGTGTTCTTTTTACTATATGGCTCTGCTCTGTTTTAGAGATTCTCCTTCCCCGTTTGTTTTTTGCTGAGGAAATTTAGGAGTTTTTTTTTTTTTCCATGTATACTTTCTTGTTAGCAGTCTCCCTCCCATCCGTAAAAATCCTACTGCCATTTTCACTTGTCTTTATCTCTAAGGAATTTGGGGATTAAGAATTTTTTAGTTATTTATATACCAAAATTAGACTTTACTAACTTATGATATATAGAGGATACACGCACACATATGCACATATATATGTACACACACATACGTGTGTACACACAAACTTCTCATTATTCTGGGAAAATCTCTACCATCAAAATGTCAACATGAACAGCCATAATTTTTCCAGGTTTCTATTACATTTTTAATTCAAGGTAATGGCTTTCTTTTTGTTTTGGTTTGTCTTGTTTAAGAAAGTTTTGGAACTGGTAGATATTATAAAGAGGAGGGAAAGACTTGACTGAGATTAAATATAGTTTGGATAATTTTCAGTAAAATATCAGGAGTTATACACATAGAAAAAAACACCCTCATTGTATATCCAAAAGTAAATTCCAGGTTAAAAAACCTAAATGTACATACAGAAACAAAACTTTTAAAAGTTTAGAAAAAAAAAAATAGAAGATATTTGTAATCTTGAGATAGAGGAAGAGTTCTTAGGGAAGATACACAAATCATAAGCCATAAAAGAAAAGATAGATAAAGTTAATTACATTAAATTTTTAAATGTCTGGACAAAAGATACCTTAGAAAAAGTGAAGACTGATTGGGAGAGGATATATGCAATGTACGTAATCATCAACACTATCCATAATGTATAAAAAGCTTCTACATTACCCCAATCAACTTAATGTGAAAAAAAAAAGCTTCTATAATAATCAATAAAGGAATGAGCTAAGAATTTGAACAAGCAATCCACCAATGTGGAATCCCGCATGACTTATATACAAAGATGTTTAACCTCTCCAGTAACCAGGGAAATGGTACAAAATATTTTTAACTTTACATTATTAAACACTACATTTTTATTTCTGGCAGTCCGGTGGTTCCAAGTTAATATCTGATGGTGTCTGTGACTATTAAAATTTATTGCTGTTGATAGTATAAATATGTATAAGTACTTTGGAGAACAATTTGGCAATTTAGGTATCTAGAGACCTCAGATGTACAAGAAGACATGTACTGCATTGTTTATTGCAGCCTTATTTATAATTGCAAAAAGGAATGAGAGATGTCTATCAATAAAAGAGAGAATAATTAAAATGTGAGTATATACAAAGGAATGCAACAGGAAAAAAAATGAATAAACTAGAATTGACACCTTGACATGGATAAATTCTCAATGTTCAGTAAAGAGAGTTGCAGCAGTATAATATGGTACTTATATAAAACTTGAAAATTTGTATTGTCTAAGAATACATATGTATGTAGTAGAAGTATAAAGACATGATTTTTTTTTTCTTTTAGTATGGGGAAGGGTAGAGAGTCCAACCATGGAAGAGACATGGGCTTCAGCTGTCTAAGATATTTTGTAAACTAAGGAAGTGCTTGTGGATCTTCATTATATTTTTCTCTTGCCTTTTTGTATGTCAAAAATATTTTATTATAAAAGGAAAAAGAAAAAGGAAGAGAAAGGGAAGGAGCTACTGGGTACCCTGTTCTCTCCCAGTTGGGGAATGAAGTACAAGGATCACCAAACTCTTCTGATCAACCAAGGACCCTGGGCCCTGGTTAAAATGGGGGAGAGACTTGCTAATATAAAAAATGTCCCAAATACTATATGGTACATCCTTACACTAAGAAATTATTCATTGTTTACCTGGAATTCAAATTTAATGAGATATCATTCATTTTTTTACCTTCTAAATCTGCTAACCCTATTTAAATGATTAAATTTAAATGTTATGAACCTCACAAATAAAGATATCTTCAAATCTAGGATTAGCGTTAGTTGTTGGGAAGACAACAAGCTACATAACAAGTGAATTCTTTTCAGAATTGTTTCTGGGTGTAATTTTGGTTTTTACCTTTTTCCTTTTTATACAATAGAACATAAGTGATAGAAGTGAACACTAACCTGGACTGGTTGATTGGGTGGTAAGAAAGTTCCTATAAGTCACAGATCTGCCTTTTTGGTTTGGTTTGGTCTGGAGCTTTAAATAGTGTTCTTATTTTTGGTCATCTTGCCCTACTCCTTTTTTAAACAGCTTTTCTGTCCAGGAATTGTAAATAAACAAAATATGCAAGTGGGAAGGGGTAAAGAGAACAATAAAACTTTTTTTTTATGCTTTACATTTATAGAGTTATATGGCATATGAATTGAAATACTAAATTTTAGTAGACCTAAATGTGAAAAAATATTTTTCCTAAGCATTACTAGTCACTCTCATAAGCATAGACTCTCCAAATTATGAAGTTTTGTTCAGTAATTCTTCACATTGCCCAAGTAAGTATATAATTGTCTTACCCTCATTTCTCTAGATGCTTGCTTTAAATCGCATAACAACGTCACACCCATTTATGACTGCAGCAGATCTGATGGAGGCAAACCAACTGTGTAGCATGGACTCTAAAGCCAATATTGTACATGGTAAGAAACCTACTTGATTAATAATTTTTTATAGATTTGAATTTATATAATGGAATGCTTTTCAAAATTATAATTAATATTGAGTATAGTGCTTTTTATATAGACTACTTTTTATCCATACAGCCTTTAACTCAGCCCTTTAAAAGATATTGTCAGTCCCATTTACAGTCAAAGAAAATTGATACTCTGCCTCTCTTGCCACGTTGGAAGTCCTGCTAAGACTGTATTGCAGGTGTTCCTGTTGTACCAAGTGGTACCGAAAAGCATTGGCTTTTAGTCACTTTAGATTCACTGTCCCTGTTAAGAATCTAATGAAACTTCTCTCCAGGAGAAAAATTTTAGATATAATTTACAGGGATTTAGGGAGTCTCTGAATAATCAAGGGCCCTATGTAATTTAAAGTTACATAATAATTGCAGCAGCTTCAGTTTACGTTTCCTGTGGGCCATATGGTCAGTGCTTGATAATATTACCTCTCATCCTTATAACATCCTTATAACATCTCTGTAAGATTAAAAGACCCTTATTTTGCTGATATGAAAACTAAACTCAGGGAGATTGAGTAACTTGCTGAAAATTATAAGGCTAATAAATAAATGAAATACATTTGAACCTGGGGGAGGTCTTAACCTCCTCCTACCCCTCAAATCCATGATCTTTCACTTTTATTCTATATAGAGGACAGTTATTTCAATCTTATGTATCTAAGTAAACTACAATTCAGTTTGCTTCCCTTTTACTGTAGGTCTATCGGTATTGGAAATCTGTCTTATTATAGCAATGAAGCATTTAAATGACATTACGAAGAGGAGCCCTTTAATTTTCAAATGGTCTATAATGGTGAGAGGAGACTTTCGTAGTTTCTGACTCCACCCCACTGCTTATTTGAAGATACTAACTTTGTCATTGCTTTCTGTCCAGAGTTTCAGAAATTTGTTCAGAGGAAGGCCCATTCTGTTTATAATTTTGAGAAACCTGTTGTCATGAAGGTAAGCTTCCCTGTTATTTTTCTGCAGACAAGTATATTTTTATGTCTAATTTGATTGTCCACTTGACCCTTGAATAACACATTTGAACTGTGCATGTTCACTTACAGATTTTTTCAAAAAATACTGTAAATGTATTTTCCTTATGATTTTAATAGTATTTTTTTCTCTAGCTTACTTTATTGTAAGAATACAGTATATAATACAAAATATGTGGCAATCAACTGTTTATGTTATTGGTAAGGCTTCCTTCCTTCCAGTCAACAGTGAGCTGTTAGTAGTTAAGTTTTGGAGAAGTCAAGCGATATAGGGATTTTTGACTGGGGGTGAAGGGTTTTTGGCATCGCCTAATCGCTGAGTTTTTCAAGGGTACTGTATATTTCATAGTTGCACTTTTATTAATTTTGAAACATTAGGTACTTATAGTTTTTTTTTTCAAAACATAAATCTAAAAACAAAATGTTGAATAATTTTGAAGAAAGCAGCCAGTTTGTGGAGGTATACTGCCCTCTACTGTCTGTTCCTAGCACTTGCATCCTGAAAAGGAATTACCTATGAAATACATGAATAGAACCCTATCCCTTTACAACACAAGGTTTGGCTTTATAATCTCAGCAGTAAAAAAGAAATAAAAATGTTGATATTATGCATTAAGAAACCAAAGGACAAAATCTCACTGGCTGATGAGGGCATACAGAGAAAGTTTTATTAGGGGTTGGGTGAGACATGAGTTCTAAAACTTGAACTTTATTCTAGCATACCATTGTCCACTTGAAACACAACATGAGCCACATAATGTAATTTTAGATTTTCTAGTAGCAACACAAAAGTATTAAAGAAAAAAGGTGCAGTTATCTTTAATATTAAATTTTAACTTAATATGCCCAAAATATTTTAATCTATAATCAGTATAGAGATTATTAATGAAGTCTTTTCCCTTTTTTTGTGTGTTAAGATGTGTATTTATACCTAAAACACATCATAATTCACTAAATATTCATTGGAAATACTTGCTCTTTGGATCCTTAAAGATTTTAGCTGAAGTAGATGTATATTCTGCAGTTGCTCTAAACATACTTAATTTCTGATTGACTCAAATATCAGTTTTTAAATTAAACTTAATGAAAATTAAATAAAATGAAAAGCGAGTCCCACATTTCAAATGCTCAGTAAGTAGCCTTGTGTGGCTAGTGGTTACCTTAGTGGACAGCACAACTCTATAGAGGACTTTATAAGAAGAAACATTTTTTGTTTTTTTAAGCAGTGGACCCATATGTCCTGATAGGCCCTAGTAGTCAGAATTTTATTCCTTGTAGCAACCAAAATATGAGTATGGGGCATTGCCATTTCTTCAAAATAATAGGAAGGGTATTTAGCACACACTGGAGGTTGGTTTTTTCCCCCCACTTCCTAATGTCCATATCTGTCTGATGGTTTGTGGGAGTTGTATAAATGGAAAGGGTTACCTGAACATTTAAAATTCTGATGAATTTCTGCATTTTAAATAAAGTATTTTTGCTGCCTAGAAATATTTTAAATCTCAGTTTTATTCAACCCCTCAGCTTGCAGCCTCTGATATTTTCTCATTTTCAAAAATGATGTCTGAGTTATATCTCTTTCATCAGAAAAATTTTTATGGCATATAAAGAATATATTCCAATGATATTTTTCACAATGAGCCTGTAAGAATAGAAAGCCCAGGAATCTATTTCAGTGTGTAAATATTTAATGGTTAGTATGTCATGACTTAATGGTTTCTTTTTTTCATACCCTAATAAAATACTTAAAATAATAATCAAGGTTAGAAAAGACATAATACATGAATATTAGCAGTAAAGGGAAGCAGACAGTAAAGAGTCCTATTAAGATGGGGAAGATGGAAGAGACTTTTTAATAGGTTATGGCAGTCTCCCTCAGACTTCTTAGGGAAACAGAAGCCTGTCTTCTCTCCTCCATGTCCATAACACTGCTGAGTCATTTATTTATAGGATCAGCTGAATAGGCTTGGTGTACTCCTTAGGGTCTTTCCTGCTTCCCTCTTTTTTTGCAACTGTATTAAACTTTTACACAGCAAAGTCTCACAAAGGTAGAAGCAAAATACAAGTGCAAATTTGAGTAACCTAAGTAATGAGTCAAAAGGTGTACTGGTTTTATCAGATCTTCGGTTTTCAGTGCAAACTGGAAACCCTTCATTAACTTAAGTACTAGGAGGAGATATGATAGAGAACAAGATTAGGTACAAAATCTTATTGTGCAGACTAGATTAAAATTTGCCCTGTTTACATTCAACAGTGCAGGGACAGATAACTGGATATTGACACTATTTTTTCACCTAGGATATGAAGTTGTTTTTGAACCCTATTGATTCCTATTGTTTCCTAGCATTCTTTTCCACAATTGACTCAAACTCTTAACTGTTCTCTGGGTTAGCATTGTTACTTTACTTCCCCTATTGAACCTAAACTATTTCTTTCATCTTTCAGGCTTTTGAACACTTACAACAATTAGAATTAATAAGGCCCATGGAAAGAACTTCAGTAAATGCACAGAGAGAGTACCAGCTGATGAAACTACTTCTGGATAATACTCAAATTATGAATGCTTTGCAGAAATACCCCAACTGTCCTACAGATGTTAGGCAGTGGGCAACATCCTCACTAAGCTGGTTATGAATATAACCAGTGGCTTCAGTTATGGAGTTTCAGGCGAACTACTATAAATAACTAAAAACTGTTGTCCTTTAACAAGATACGTTATTGCATTTTCTTTTATTTATAAATGTTTTTTTATATTTATGAGGGATTATTACACATGTAGTATTCTTGGCTGTGTTGTGCCTTTAAATCTTGAGCAGTTACATGATTTATAATTCCAGTAATTTAGACTAGTAGTTCAAAAAAATGTGACTTTTATAGGGATTAAACCATATGCTTATTTAAAATAGTTGTGAATTATTAGTGTTACATTTAAAGAGTTCATGTTAAGCCAGCAACCAGATGTTTTTACAAACCAACAAAGCAGTAAAGAAACAATGGTGAGAGCTGAGGTGTAATGAGTAATCTTTTGATCCAGTGGGAAGTGATGCATTTTTTTTTTTCTGTATCCATGGAAATTTTGGATTCTATTCCAGACCCAGGTCTTCTAGTTCAAGAGACTGACCAGTTGGCCAGAAGATGGTTCACGTGGAAGGAAAAAAGCCAAAAGTTTGTACGTTTTCTTTCAGACTTCTGAAAATGTTACTTATACCATCTAAAGAACCCCTTTAAGCATTTTTTTTTAATGCAGAATTTTGGGCCTATTTTAGGCCAAACGGATCAGAATTTATCTTTTTAACAGGTACTTTAAGAAATTCCTGGAAAACCACTCCCACAAATAATGGGAAATGTTTGGCAGTGTTAACTAATCTGTTATTTGTATCAAAAAGCAAACCCCTAAGAGGAATGTGGAAATGTCAGCCAAAGTATTACCTTATAAATTCAGGAATCCATAAACTAATATAGGTATATGTTTAAAGTGAAATTTAATAAGCATTCATTAAGTGTTAGCTATTTCATTTATTCAATATTTGGATGCCTGTTGTTTAGTGGAATGTGGTTTACATAAGGCAAAGTCCCTACCTGTGTGCAGTTTATAATCTTTGTAACTGTCAAAGGCCATGCTATTTGCATACTGTTATTTATAGATGAGAAAACTAACACAGTGGCAGTGTCCAGAATCACACAGGTAGAGAATGATTAACAGACCTGGTTCAACTCAAGTTTGATTGATACCAAAGTACCTGCTATTAAGACTTGAAGTTCAGTACTGGATTCCTTACCATGTATTTTGTAAAGTGTGCTCTAGGAAATGATTTATCTTGTTTTTAAGACGTATCAGATGTAGACTAGAAATATCTGTGTACAAAAGTAGCTCTTCAGTAATTACAGCCTATTCTTTTGCATACATCGTCTTCTTTCCATGCCCTCCGAGTCTTCAGATCACTGTCATTTACTTTTCTGCAATCTCATTAAATCTAAGGCTTACATACTGGTTCTGTGCAATACTCTACAGATTTTTAAGGGATATTTTGCCAAAATACTTAAAATGGTAGCATCACTATTACTAGAAGCAAGGATTTTACGCATGAGCTAAAACTGTCCCTTCAAAAAAATTTCTAAAATATTTTAAGGCACTGACTATCAAAGCACCTAAAGACCTGACTTGAGGATTACAAATTTGTATTCTGTTAAGATGCCAATAGAAGGCTGAGGACCCTTATCTGCCTCCCTGGCTATGTAGGAGCTCCAGAAGATCCATCAAGGTCCAGGTATACTGATTAAAAAACTAGCAAGATGGGTTATCATAAAGCAAATTAGAAAAAATAGGTTAGCAAAAAGCATACAAATGAGTATGTCTACATTCCAATGGCATTTTTTGAGGGGAGGAGGGATGCTGATGTTCCCCTTTCCATACTCACTAATAAAAGCTAAAATGTATTCACAAAATTTTTAAACTAATTTCATTTCTTAAATTGCTTAAACCATTAACAAAATGAAAACCAAATCTGAAAAGCCCTAGTAAAAGGCTTTAGAAAATAATGGAAACAAATATGACTTAAAGATATTTTCCTCATTTACTAGAGGAGGATTATAGCCTTTGAACAGCACAGTCAAAAACCTCTGACCTGCTTGGGTCATCAGACTGAAAAGGTTAAGTGTTAGAGGCTTCAGTGCAGTTTTTACTCATGTCCCTCCAGGAGCCTTACTCATGTCCCTCCAGGAGCCTTACAAGATTTTATTACGAAATTTTAAAAAACCTTTCCAGTTCACATGCACATGTGAATAGGTCTGAGGAATTAAAACCTGGTGGTCCAAATGTACTATATCATAATGCTATATATGTTGAGCATGTACATTATTTACTTCCTGAAGAATCAGTGTTTTGCAGAACACACTGTGGAAAATGATTCCAGTCTTTCCATAGATTTCCATGGTTTGTTTATTTTTATTTGGTTTAGAAGGCAATGCAGGTTCTCTCAAACCACCATATTTTAAGTGTCCCTTTCTTCACCTTTACCCTAGAAAAATTAAGAATCCATTGGTATGAACTGTGACACTACATGTGACAATGTGGGGCTTTTCCAGCCCCCCCCCACCCATTTTCTTTGAAAACCACAAGATAAACAAAACCTTTGCAACATTAAAAATGTAAATAGAAGCTAACTTTCTTGATTACTCTGATTACCCTAAGTGGAAGTACCAGAATTCTCCCATTCAGTTAGTAAAGAATTACCAAATTGGAAATACAATTCATATCTTTGATGACTATTTCCTAAGCCACATTTTTCTATTTCCATATTAAAAGTCAAGGTAACTAAAGCTCAGCTAGCTTCTCTAAACCTGGCAGGACCAACATACCTACTTTAGTAGGAATATAATTGGCTTAAACAAAGGAGAGAAATGCCACAATTGACAAACCTCCCTTCTTTCACCAATATTCTTACAGATCTCAAGGTGTAAGCCTTACTACAAATTATAAAGCTACTATTCACCTTTAAGAACATAGAGCTAAAGAAAAACTGCATATGCAAATCATACCATATTCATTTTTTTATTTAACTTGGGGATGGAATGGGGATAGCATACATTTTATTTGTACAATATTTAACAATCACTTATCCAAGGTGGGGTTTTCGGGACTTTTTTTTTTTTTTTTTTTTTTAGTTTTTGTTAAATACTTGCAGAAAAAAATAGCAAGTACAATTTGACAGTAGTACAACAACCTGTGCCCAAAACACTGACAAGAAATACAGAGTAAAGCTAAAATAATTGCTTTCCAATATTTTGAGAGGTAACAAATAGGATATGGGTTGAGACTGCATAAAAAATGTACTGCTGGTTGAATATCTGAGGTAAATGATGTTCAAGATGCTACTTGTATCATTTTGCCCATAAATCAGTAAATAATTTTATGCACATTATACCAAATGTTCCTAAAAAGTAATTTTTTAAAAAAGGTAAAAAAGAGAAACTGGAAAATATCTGTGGTGAAGCAATTTTTTTAAAACAGTAATCAGTTTATTCCACCAAACTATCATCTGGCCTGGGTTTTTTTCTCCCCACCACCTGCATTTTACTTAAATGTAGCTATTATGTAGGGGTAAGGAAAGGGGGAAGAAGAGATTCCTTTTTTAATTTCATGATGTATGATTTTATTTTAAATCCTAAACGTGGGGGGTTTTCCTGATTGTATTTTCAAAAAAACATCACCATGAAAGAGAGTTCATGGTACCAACAATTGTGGGGCACAGTCTCTCTTCTAGAAGTCACAAGGTACCTGTAATAAACATTCAAACAAGAATCACACATCACATGCTAAAAACTTCCTAGAATCTAAAATACATACAAGAGCTGTGCAGGGCATAGACTTCGAATAAAGCCAAACACTGGTTAATCCATCAGTCCTATGGCAGTTGATCATAAAGCATTCCTTAGACGAAGATCTGGGCAAGGTAAAGAGTATAAGTTAGAGCAGCAGTTCTGATGGGTATCAGAAAGGCAAAATACAAGACGAAATCATAAGGAGCACCATACACGTGAGGAAAAAATTATTGGAGTCTCAGTTTACCCCAAAACGAAACCATTTTTCTCATTCTTTGATCTTTCTTTTTTCAGTTTCCCTAGCTTAAACTTTTTGTTAACTTGCCCACTCTGCACTGACTGTAAACCAAACATGAAAATGCCCTGCAAAAGAAAGTTTTAACAAGACTATCAGGACAGGTAGTCACTGGAACATTCTTAACTGCTTATAAAAAGTGTTTTTCTATTAGTATAATTCTCAAAAGGATACAAGTTTTAAAATTGGTTAGCTAGAATTACGTACAATACCCAGATTTCTAAAACTGTTTTCTAACATGAAGAGAAAAATTTGTCTTGTGAATAACTGGTTTTACAAAACTTATCTCTTGTGTTCACATAAGCCAAATGCAATATTCCTTGTTTTTGTTTTGATTTTTTTTAACTTTAAAAAACAGGATTAAATATTTAGAATAGATAGAAATTAGTCTTCAGATTAACAATTTTCATGTGTGAACATTCTCATTATTTTCCCTTCTTGGTTAGTTTCAAAGTTGAAGCAAAACCAAATCAAGAAATTGAGAGGCTAAGTACTTTTTGAAATAGAGATGAACTCAACATTGAAATGGGAATTATAGAGGTGAACTCAACATTGAAATGGGAATTCTTAGGAATACAGTGACAACTTGAGCACATAATGTGACCAAGAGCACATTCTGTATGGTGTGTGGCACACAGACAATGCTATTACTCCTCTTTCCCTCCCCGCTTAGAGTCTGATGACCTATGTATTACTTATAAATAATATAACTTAGTATTCCCAGAGATTAAGTGCATATTATATGTAAAATGTAGTGTACTGTGTGGTTAAATAGCCATTTGAAGATAACACATTCACAGTAAGCTCCTGATAGTGACATGTAAAAAATTATTTTATAAAATTAATGTATGGATTTTAAAATGACCTGACAAAAGTATATAGAGTAATACTGGCTATTTGTTGGTCAGTAATCTAGAAATTCAGGAAATTTAATGTTTTACTTTGGCCTGTATAAATTTGAGGAAGAATCCAATTATATTCTAATGTACTTTTGTTTTGAAAAGCACTTCGGTGCCTACCTAGCATCAATTCCTTTTCTTATCAAGGATAAGGCATGAGCTATCCTAAATTAATATCAGAGTTAGTTAGTTGTTAAAGCAATTTGCGGGAGGAGGCTAGACTGTTACCTATATCAACATTGGTTACCTCTAAATGTCATTGCATATTTTAAGTTATAAGTTTAACTTGTTATCCCTGATTTGTTTTAAAGCAGTAATATCTGAAATCTGTGCTTAAAATTTACAGTCTCTATCCTAAGATAATCTTTACATACCACAGACATCAAATATTACTCTGACAAGATGGCACCAAGCAGAAATATGGTGATAAAGTTGTAAGTCTCAAAGCAGAGTGAGGAATTCTGGGTAATGACACTTCCTGAGGTGATCTTAAAACAGTGATAAAGAATGTCCCACACACTGTTTGGTGAAAAGAAATACACTACAATTTTACATATATAAATAGGAAAAAAAAATCTATTTTAAAAGAATAAAAATGAAGAGCTTTCCAGTGTCACAGCTCACTTAAAAAATTTTAAATCATGCTTTAAATTTTCAAATATTCCCCAAACACAGCACACCTTAAAAAAAATACCTGGTAAGTATGCAATATTTTGGGAACTGGATATAAGATGAAGCTTTGAAACATGGGAAGAAGGGGAAAATGACACCATTTTTCATTTCAAAGGAACAACACTTTTTTCCTTTAAATTACAAACTAGCACAAGAAAAGCTAAAACACTGCTTTACGAATGGCCATTTACTGTTGGCACTAAGCATAGCTTACCTTTTTTTCTTAAATAACACAGTGAATTTGTAATACCTTGTTATAAAACATGGATCGATTTATTTTTCAAATTTTGTTAGTGTTTTCAATTCTATAATTTAGCAACCGTGGAACTGAGGTATACCTTGTTGAGGGAGGTTAAAGTAATGCTTGGAAGCCTCTTCACTGTACCCCACTTTGATGACTTTGTTTATGTACACAGAACAGCAGCACACTAAACATTCACAAGCTGTGTCATATTGGCATTACAATAGTCATTTATAGAAACACAACAGCAAATGCAATAAAAACAAGTTACCCTTTTTAAAATCTGAAATGAAAAGATTTTGATTTAAAAAAAAATAGCAGTAGTTCATTTAAGGAATTAGTGTCTTCTGACAGACATTAAGAAATCTGAAGTCAGTTTTCAAACACTTGATTAGCCAGGTCCAAAGACCCTTGATTTGGAGAGGGCCACATTCTTCATGTATACTTTTTCAAAAGTTCCTTTACAGAGCTTGCAATGTTTCTCTTAGTCTCGTGTCCTTCACGTCTCTGCTACAGGCAATGCCATAAGTCTCCCAGAGCCACAGTTTTAGACGAGGGTCTTCTTTCCGACATGTCCTGGAGACATCCTACTCATTTCACACAGAAAATAAACTGTAAGCAGTTTCATTAGCTTAGCAGCTCCAGTTCAGAGTCCCGTTTCTCAGTGTGTACATGTGGTGCAACCATCATAGACTAGATTCTTTGGGAGGAAAGTCAACATTTGTCACCATTGTGACCACTGTTACAATGTCCTCTGTGGTAATGATATTTGTTAGTCTTTGCATCTGAGTAATTCTTTCGCCTACACATCCAGCTGATAACCTGGCTTCTGCATCGTGATCCCAACATTCTTCTATCGTTTCACAGAGCATTGCCATCCCCTACAAAGGAAACACATATTCAAACACCACAGCGACTTTTGTTTTCTATTAGGAAATAGAATAAAATGTCCATAAAAATTGGAACTTTTGTGGGTTAAAGAAAGTTTCAAGATTAGCCAAGTATGATATTAGTCAATGTACACATCTGGGTAACTGTTGTATGCAGGAACATTAAGAAAAGCACTGAGAGAAATACAGGGTTTTGTTTTTTTTGTTTGTTTTGTTTTGTTTTGTTTGTTTTGTTTTTAGCACTGAAGACTTACAGCAGGTGATTAATCTTTTTAATTCCAAAATTCCCTTATCCATTGTTCAGGAACCAGGTCATCTCAGTGCTATACCCTAAAATGGATTCAAAACTAATGCTAAATGCGGTCTACCCATTTTTTTCTTAGTTAATATCAGCATTTTTATGTTGCATTTAAATAGAAAGGTTAGAAAGCTATCCTTGAGGATTCTCTACATGGTTTTATCCATGTTTCTAGTTACACCTAGACCAAAATACTAGGACAGTACTGTTGCATTCTTCACCAACCTAGTCTCTAGTTCTAGAGCATCCTTAAGAACTTGAAAATCTTCCAACCCCAAATCAAAAGGCTAAAATAAACTCTGGAGAGGAAAAACTGGGTGTTTTGCTTTTTTAAATGGCATCACATGGGAAGGGTGGTGATGGGCAAGGTTACCTAACTATAACATGCTCAGAGCCAGGCACTCCTTTTCCTGGGGAAGCCTTCCAAATAGGAGACATCCATACAGGTAACATGGAGATGACAGCCCCCATGTAGGTACTATGACTTCATCATCTCCCTTGTGAGCATACAAACATAGCCCTAATTCTGTTGTTTCCAGAACTCTAGTACAGAATATCCTATATGAGGATCACCTCCCCAGAAAATCCTCCCAGAGATAAATTAGTCCTCTGAAAAGCATTTTCTTGGAATTTTAAGTGAAAAGCTAACTGTATAACTTACAGCATGTTTCTGCCAATAATCTCTTAAAACAGGCCTCTTTTTTTTATGCACAACAACTTCCTGCATGTCTTCAAGAGATGGATGCTGGCCAATTTCCTCTTCAAATGGCAACATGTACTCATCTACAGGTCCTGAAATGTAAAAAAATATATATACATATATTTTAATTCAACTCTTTCTGACTTCCAAACTGGAACAAACTTTCTAAAACACTCTGTGTATCTATCACCTTTTCCCAATTGTTATATGCTATAACTGATGGACTTATACCACACTGTGACCCAAACTCTAATTTAGGGGAAATAAAAGTCTGTGATTTGGCATGTAACCCTACTAAGAATTGTATAAGGAACTTTCTTATCTATTGTATGAGGAATGGCTATCTCCATTTATATATAGGACAAGGTCAACCATCAACACTTGCAAATATAGTGTCCCTTTAAGGTCTCAACTCTTGCAATTCAGACTGTAAACAGTGGTGCTTCCATCTCTGAAGACTTTGAGTTCAGTCTGTTATAACCATCTTTATCCCAGGAAACACTCAAACCCTCAACACTCTCCACATGAGGAATTATTTGCCTCAGAGTTACACCTCTTTTCTGCCCTCACCAGGACTAACAAAAATATTTAGTTTAGTTTTTTTTTTTTTTAATCACAAACATTCTCTAAACAGGGTTCCCAAGAAGTCAGAATGTGCCTTCAGAGACAAGCAAAATTCAACAACATAAATGATTCCTTTTTTCTTGGGCCTACTCAAACAGGAAAATGCAGATAGGAGTTAATAACTAATATTTGATGAACATTTCTCCTGACCAGGAACTTTATATTATTTACTTCCATTTTACCTTCACAGATTGAAAATGGCATTACCTCTAATTTTACATCTAAGAAAAAAAAAGTTCCATAACTTGCACAACTGTTAAGTGGTCGAGTTGGAATTTGAATCCATCTCTTAATAACTCAGAAGTCTGTGCTACTGTCTTTCCTTGACAGAAACCTATCACTAATCAGCAATTTCAGTGACGGATGTGTTTGTATATAGACCGAAACCTTGTACAGGCTCTAGAAATGCACCATATACTCCTGGATAGAAGAATATAAGTTATAAACGATGAATCATACAAGCCATCTAACTCGACTCGCTCTAAAGGGAAGAATCCTTGATGCCTCGATAGTTTCTGCCTGAGCACTTCTAGTGACAGAATGCTGACAGTCTATGGCATCTATTTAATCTTTGCTACTTGAGTGTGTGGCCCACAGGTCAGCAGCACTGGCACTGATTGGCAGCTTGTAAGAAATGTAAATATCAGGCCCCAACCCAGACCTACTGAGTCAGAATCTGAATTTTAACAAGATTCCCAGGAGTTTGGTATGCACGTTAAAGTTTGAAAATCACTGAAGTGAACCATCAACAAATTCTAAAGTACTCACTTCAGCAATGTTTCTTTCTGCCCCAATTTCTGACCTGAGTCAGAAATGCCTGAGTCTACAATTATTTCACAGCACATTCTAGGTATTTAAGAAATATCAGCATCCATCCTTTTCTTTTTCTATAAAAACTTCCTTGAAAACCCCTCCTTCCCATCAATAGTGCAATATCTCACTCTTCTGAACTCCCACAGCATTCCCTTGCATTTCTCAGGTATTACATTCATCCAAAAACATTTACTGAATTCCTATGTACCAAGCACTGGGCTAGACAATTCATACTTACCTTACTCTAGAGTCCACAGTCCAAGAAAAAATGTTATCACCTTAATGAAACTTAATGAAACACAAGGGTAGGGCCTTGTGTGTTCTGCATAACATTGTATTCAATGGTTTGCTTTAGAGTTCACGTTAATAAAGTTCTTATGAAATATATTTTCCTATGACATCCGCCATCTGACCTACTTCTGCTTTTATAAATTCACATAATAAATGTACTTTCTCTTCCACTTTGAACCAAAATATACTAAACAGCTTACTCTTCTTCCTATAGACTTCTAAGCTTAAATTATATCCAAGTTGCTTCAGCCTTTCTTAGGTCCTGAATCCACTCCCATGCCAAACCCCTGATTTGGAAGAATGAATGGTTGTCCATTCCTGAGTGCACACTACTAAATTCCTTTAAAAGCATAGCACCCCATATCAAATTTCGTACCAGAGGTAGTCTGTCCTACACTAAGAAACTATTACAATACTAAGAAAAGAAAGTATTCTTATAGGTGAAGTTGGTTATACCTTTTTAAATAGTCAACGTAATTTCTTCTATGGTCTTCCACAATACACAGAAAGTTTTTAGGCAATCATAAATTAAAATTTAAAAAAACAGATGAAGCTAATATACATTTTTGGGGGAGTTTAACAGTCAGGAAGTTTGCCTTAGTCTCACATCCAAAAAAAGTGCTGTAACATAACTGAAGAGAGTGGAGACTTAGGAAAAGCACTAAAAACAGTATCTAGAACACTATAATTCTGTCACACCATGCATACAGTATGCAGGTTTATCAATCAATCAGTCAATGCAAACATTTAGATCAGCAGTTCCCAACCTTTTTGGCACAAGAAACCAGTGCTCCTATGACAATCTAATGCCTGATGATCTGAGGTGGAGCTGAGGTGGTGATGCTAGTGCTGGGGAGCAGCTGCAAATACAGATAAAGCTTCGCTAGCTCGCCCGCTGCTTCCCTGCTGTGCAACCCAGTTCCCAAAAGGCCTTGGACTGGTACCAGTCGACGGCCTGGAGGTTGGGGACCCCTGATTTAGAGGACTTGAACAAGGACTTCGATAACAAGAACAAAGAAGAGGAATCCTTTAGAAACACGGTGCTGTGCTAGTGAACATTCACAATAATGTCTACATCAGATCAGACTTGTAAAGCTTTAAGGATCTTTAACCTGTAGCATGTCCAATTGTGTGCTCAGTCTGTCTGTTAGAGGATAGAGTGTTAAATTCAGTCTGGTTAGTTAGGTATTGGTTGCCATCACAGAAGTGCTGAACAGAGTCAGGCTGAGTGTCCTGGGAGGCCAAGTCCCCCATCTCTATACACACCTCCTCTCACCCACCTGGGGGCAAGACCCACATGACCTAACCAAAGCAGTAGCCCTCTCCCTACATCTAGATCAGAGTTCCAAATCTAGGTTTCACCATTTACCACTTGAGGCTAAAATAGGCAAGCTACTTAATTTCTACTTAAAATTTGAGCCTCAAATTGCTCATCTATAAAACTGAGAAAATTACTACCTCCAAAGATGTTTTAGGAAATAGGCTAAAGGTATGTAAAGTGCCAGCAAAACATCTGATAATGGTAAAAGATCAATACATATCGGAACCTTTCCTCTCTGGCTTGCCCTCTATCCCCTGCCTCTTGAATTCCCTTTAAGCTCTTAGAGTCTATTTAAAAAATAAGAAAAATTTGTACTTTAAAATATTACCTTTGAGTAGAATCATCCCTTTTCATACATGTGTAGTAGGCATATATATCTTTTTTAAAAACTATTTTTTCCCTTACCATCTGCGGCAGTACAGCGAGAAGCCAGTTCCCACAGGACTAATCCCATGGCGTACATATCTATCCTCAAAAATGCATCCCTTTGGAAGTTTATAGCACCCTCTAATACCTCTGGAGCCATATACCTCCGGGTACCAACCTGAAAAAGATATTAAAAGCAAACAGTATTCATACATTAACTTTATGAACTAACATTTTATGATTTTGTAAAAAAAATCAAAACCAAATGTGGTCTATTATCAGATAATGTGACTACATTATGACTACTAGACTACAGAGTCAAGCAAAATTTTATTCCATTTCAAGTAATAAAACAGCCAAGACAATGGGAAGAGAGGAAGCATCAATCGGTAGAGACCGATGAAACAAATAGAGTATTATACAGCTCTTAAAAAAAAAAAATGAGGTAAATCTATAAGGACTGATACAGAAAGATTTCCGAAAATACTGTAGGATGAAACAAAGTATTATATATGCTAATAATTTTCTGCATACATTTAAATACATCAACAAACATTGTGCTGGCATAGGCTTAGAATTATTTCTCCCTTCCAGAAGTAATCACAAGAAACTGAACGAGAGTTGTGGGAAGAAGAATGGAATAGAGAAAAAAGCTATGTACTTTTCAGTTGTACCTTTGCATACTGTCTGAAATGTTTGGGTTTTTTTTAATGGTGACATTGGTTAACGAAATCCATTAAGTTTCGGGTACCCAGCCAAGAGGTATCTTTTTAAAAAATACTTTAAGTGTTTCTCTTTCTCTGTATTAAAAAAACAAACTAATAAACAATACAAGATGTAAAAAGAATTACCCAAAAAAGGATAGATAAACTTTAAAATTCTATTTGTACAAAATCTATGTGTTTACTCATTGTCTTGGAGTTCTTTATTTATATATGTCCCTAACAATTTTGTATTTTTCAGTAACAATAGTTACTAAGCTAGTACAGCTTGGTTGGTTGGTACTTGACAACATTCATATATGGATGCTTAAAAAACTTGTAAGATAGCTGGGTAGATCACAGTCTACTAGAGTATTAATAGATCTAGGGAGTGGCCCAGATATTGGTTTTTATAAAAAATTCCATCCTGTAATCTCTAGACTAGAAGTTGGGCAATTAACTGCAAATATACAGATAACAGAGATGCTTTAAAAAAAAAAAATTACAGACTACTAAGATCTCAAACTTGAAGTTTTAATTCATTTAATATGGAGAATAAAGAAAAAACAAGTAGCTCTACTCTTTTTGCTACTTTAAATAACTATTTTAATTGTGCAATATGTAAAATGTGTGATAACATTCATTTTTATATTTTCTGGTCTATGAATCTAAAGTCAAGGAACCAATGATGCAAGCACTTAGTTATTTTTACCTCATCATGTAACCCAGTTGTGAAGGTGTTAAAAGATATAAATGAGTCCTAAAATTTTTTCTTAAAAAAATATCGGGGAGGATTATGAGGTATCAAAGGATTAAACTATTCCCAAAATTTGGTCTTACAATAATCAATCATACAATAAGCTCACAAGTTTGTCCCTAGGCTTTTTGAACAGTCTCCCTCTCAGTAATATTCTCCACAAAACTGCCTGCATTCCCAAATATGTTTGTGTCAACCTTTCTAGAACTACGACTGCTGATCATTGCACCAAACTAAATTCTTAAATCATTAGTCAATATTGCCAAAATGTGTTGTGCTATGATTATTTGATAACTGCATTCTTGGAAGTCAATAGGATATACTGGGAGAAAAAAAAAAAAGCTGAGAATTAGATGAACAAATAATTTCCATGATCTGAAAGATGGAGAAATGATCATACCACAGCCTAAGTCATTTGGCTTTGTAAGAAAACATCATCTTTCAGGACAAACTTTCTGATTAAAAGGTGACCTTGTAGGATTGAAAACACCTTTTCTAGCCTCACAGTTTCTGAGAACAAAATGTACGTATGATATTTTTTCCCCTTCTTTGGCCTTAAAGGTTCCCATTACGGAGATCTCTCTGTGTAGTCTTTTGACTACAGTCTCCTCACTCAGGGCTTTACAAGTGCTCAGAACCTTGCAGAGAATTCAGAGAAAAGCTATAAAGTTGATTATAGAGTTAATGAAGCAATAAAGACCAAGAAGCAAGAAACTATAATTGCTGCCTGGTAAAATGGGCAGTAGATCTTAATATGCTACAACATGAATAATGACTGATTAGTCTTTCATTCCTTTTAAGAAAGAAGTAACAAGTTAAAATGTGGATTCTTCTTCAATTAGTTTTAAAAATAGAATCCAAGGACAGCTGTCTAGGTTGTTTTTTTCAATTAATTAATTATTTTAATTGAAGAAATTATTTAAATTTTTTCCCATCTACCCTCCCCCCTCTACCCTACCTTCTGGTAACCACTAGTTGTCTAGGCTGTTTTATGAATTGCTTGATCTAAACCACTTGAAGTCCTAAAAGTCCTTCACCATCATATGAAAATGTCTTCCTCAGCGAATTTAACATTATACTCTTAAGAGAGTCATTTTATATTAGATGCCAATTTAATAACCATATTAATTTTAGATCAATTCAATCCAAATATGCCATGCTTAGAAAACCTAGGACAAGATTATTTCTTCTTACAGTTTATAGTTATCATCCTTACCTGTCCATGGGTATCGCCTGCAGACTTGCCAGCCTCAAACTTTAACGCCAACCCAAAGTCAGCAATACAAGCTGTTAGATTGTTTTTCAACAGCACATTTTTACTTTTGATGTCCCTTGCAAATAGAAAGATAGACAAAGTATTCAAATTAAGTTTAAACAAGTTACATCTTTTAAATTTTTTACTGACAGTGGGAAAGAGGGAGACTATGTATGCTATAAAATAATAATTACTGGAAAGTATGAAATACAGAAAAAGGGAGAGGAGGAAAAAGCTTAAGCAAAGTCTCCATATAGCTTGAAGCACAAGAGTACGGTGATAAACTCCAATTCATAACATGGATAGTAAGGAGGCATTCTTTCCATAACATAGTATTATCAGAATTATAAAGAGGTGCCATTCCAAAAATACCAATCATAAAATTACTGTTTTCTAAGATAATAAGAATATACAGAGTTTATAGCTAGAAACTCCCTTGAAATAGAACTTAAAAAAAGAAAGATTTTAGAATTTTCAAAGAATTGCTGAATTGAGGCCTTCTGCCTATTGGCACAGGTCTACATTTTAGAATGGTCTCTTATTTTAGTGGTTCTTATAGTCATCGGTCTGTATATAAAAAGCATTTCTAGGAATATGTAACAGAAACTTTCACCATAAACATACACTGCTCCAGTTAGATTCTGGTGTCCTGAAAGAGTGACCGTTTTAAGGCATTCACATAGCCTCCTCTACACACTAACCTCAACAGGTTCATCCTAGAGATCATTATACCCAAGCTAAACATATTTGTGCCATGAGCAATGGTTAAATTTATAAGTATAGAAAGAGAGACAAAGGGTGGGACAGAAGCGGCATAGGAGACACTAACAAATGCTACCAAAACCAATCACTTTAGACTCAAAAAAATTTTAGGGACCCTACTCCTAATAACCTTTGATGGCTCCAAAGGATTAGTTCCCTATAGAACTGGGTAAGGTCCAGAAGGAAGCAGTTAGACTGTATGTAGCAGGTGAGAAGAGGAGCTATTTCTGAGGTGGAGGTCATTAAAGGTCTGCAAAACCAGAATCTATGTTAGAGCTGGAATAAAAGTAATGCTTCCTAGCAACCTGAAACACCACTAGGGGCACTCGACTAAGTATCTGTTATGAATCGGTTCAAGCCTACTTTTAAAACAACCATCTTTAAATTGACTACTACAAGATGAAAAACTGGTTCCAGGTTCAAGGAAGTTAAATATGCAGTGTCAAAATGAATCCCATGGTTAAAGGAACTAACATTTTCCTTTTTGAGGGTATGACAATTGTTAGGTCCAAGTACTATTTCTTCACTGAAAAAAGGCAATTAAGTAATAAACCCAATTGTTCAAATAATGCCTCCTTCCACCTCAGCTCAGGTAATGTTCTTGTGGTCATTCAAAACACAAGCAAAAAAGATATTCTAAGTCTCTCCTTAATTACACTCCCTCATACCTATTTATAATCATCTTTGAAGTAAGTCATGTTTTGAAGTACAACAAATTCTTTCTCTTTCAATTTAGAGAAAATACACTTTCATTCTTAACCATGCTTTCAGAAATGAGACTAATTAAAACATAAGTCAATAATTAAACTAATGATGACTAACAATTAAGCTAATGATGTTAATATACACATTATACAAAATACTTCCTGGCCAATCTCTCAAAACTAATTTGAAAAACAAATGAAAATCATTCTACCTCCTATAGCATGATTAGATAACTAGGGGAAAAATAAATTTGTTCAGGGGATTAAAAGTTTAAATAATAAACAAATATTGAATTATGTGGGAAAATAATATAAATTTAGCTCTACCTGTGAGATATGGCGGGTTTGTGGCCATCTTTTAGGCCAGGTATATCCTCATGTAAATATGCCAATCCTCTAGCCATGGTTTCTGCAATATGACACAATTCATTCCAAGAGACCACATTAGCTTTAAGAAAGTCTGACAGTGAACCCTAAAGAAAGGGGGAAAAAAAAAACAACTTATGCTCTTGACAAAAGCCATATATGTATATGGAGACTTTCCTTTTTACTTTTAAGAGGTTATAGAAGGCAACATATCTTTCCTTTTGGTGTATAATTATATCCAAAAAGCAATCTTTCTGGAATGGTTCAAGTTTCATATTAATAAATATTTGACTAGAAAAGAATACCACTATTCTTTAAAGGTTTACTACAAGCACAGATGGTCAATTTCCCTTTATTTAAAAGGCAAAAGTTTATTTAAAAAAAAGACTAGCTGAAAATCTAAAGTTCCAGAAAATATTTAAAAGGTTAAAATATACTGACTGTAGAGATGTTATATCATAAGAGTAGGAGAACATAAAATTAAGACATAGAAATAACAACTTAAAGAATCTTCCTCTAGATATTACTGCCATCATTTTGGTCAAGAATAGAGAGAAGTAAAAGAGAAACTTATATCTGACAGCGATGAACCTGACTGTCAAGGAGAACATAATTTCCTACTTCATTAATGTAAACTCTCAAACTAATTCTAAAAGTAGAAAAATTGAGGGAAAATCGCAACTGTGTTCTGGTAAGAATTACCCTACAAATGAGTGACAGATCAAAGATCAGATAAATTTCCTGACTCTAGTTTTACCACTAACCTACACTGATTACTGAGTTTTAACAAACAAAATTCAAGCTGAAAAAAGGGCTCATGTAATCAAATGGATGGTAAATGGTAAATGAAAATTACTAAGCATTGGTTATACTAAAATAATTATTTGTAAAAGGTAACTGCAGCATAAGAAATCAGGACTAAAAACTAGTTTTATATAAATAGAGGACTGGGTGAAAAAGCTGCCATGTTTGCTCTTTTATCAAAATAAATTATTTTATTATTATTTTTTTAAAATTTATTTTTAGTTTTTTTTTTTAAATGCCTACAGCACCTGGTATTCCTAGGTGGTCTCCCATCCAAGTACTAACCAGGGCGAACCCTGCTTAGCTTCCGAGATCAGACAAGGTCGGGCACATTCAGGGTAGCATGACTGTAGACTAAATTATTTTTTAAAATAGATTTTATTTATAAATATCAACCAACTACAATAACATACTGTTCCCAGAAAATTAAGTCTGAGGGATTAGTAATCAACATTAGGTAGGCAAACCAGCCCAGACTTTACTGAGTTAAAATGGAAAGAAGTTCTACCTTTTCATGAAATGCTGTGATTAGCCAAAGATCCACATCAACACTGGTGCCTCGTTTTTCTGCACCAATGAACTGTAATATGTTCTCATGCTTCATTCCAGGCAAACTGTAGACTTCATATTCATTTTGCCATGACTGTTTGTCCTAGAGTCAAAAAAAAGAACAGTAAAGAATACAAAGAATACACACAATAAACCCTATCTAAGTGATTACTCAATAAGTTCTAAGGCAAACTAAAAGAAGAAAAAGCTAATACTAAAGACTCTTTAGTTTCACCTTTTAATAAAAGAAAAATCTGACAGTAGTTAACAGTTACATACCAAATGCCCTTCCTTGTTCCCTCAAAACACACTTCTGAGTTTCTAGTTTGTAAATACAGGAGTTATCAGAAATGCTGCACATCTGTATCTAATAATGGCAACACATGCTGTTTACAAGTTAGTACTACAGTGTAATTTCATCATGGTTTGAAGTTACTTGTATTACTGTTCAGAATAATCTCCCAAAGAGATGAAATTCAGATAGAATGACTTCATCTAATTAGAAAACATTTTTTTTCAAATACTAACATTATATCAAACACTCTTAATAAACTGTTTAGAATACCCTGCAAAGTCAACAGACAGCAATGGAGTATAAATACGCAATGCAATAATTTAAAAACCATACACTCATTTGTTCCTGCTACTGATCCATGCCTACTACATATCGACTTATAAAGGACCGAGTTGCTTTTCACAATGAAAGGATAATGAAAGTGGAAGGCATGACTGCATAACGATGAGGAACCCTCTAAATCCAAACTATCTAAGAACCTTTGGCAAATTACATATCTTTCAGTTTCCTCATTAGCAACCTTAGGCCTATAATAGCATCTGCTACACAGGATCGCTGTATCATATACATATATATGGATAATATATAGACACATATTAGTGAGTACTCATATATGTAAACCACCTCTACCAAACACAATAGAGGCATTCAATAAAATGTTAGCTACTGTTATTTTATTACTTATGTCAATATCATCCAAATATTTGTGAATCTTGGCACAGCAGAATAGACTCTTCCTCTGAGGACTAAACTATATAGTATCTGCATTTTCACCAAAAAAAAAAAAGTAATAAACTTCTTCACAGATTCTAAGAAATTGGCTCTAGAAGTGGTAAGAAGGCTAAAATCTAGGTATATTAAGACATTAAGACAAAGAAAGTGATTAAAGAACTTTGGAATAAGGAAGATCCACTGTCTAGGTGCAGTAGTGGAGCCTAACCCAGCCAGGATCACAATACCATGCATGGTATCAGCCACAGAGGTGTATAAGCAAGGGACAAGGAAGAGGAATCATCACAGATCTATACCACCAATGGAACAAAGCAAAACATAAGACAGCTCAGAGGTGCACTAGACCAGAGTTTTATGAGGTCAACTCCCTTAAAAAAATAATAAAAATAATAAAATAATCAACAGTAAACCAATCATTTAGAGTCCTGGTTTTACTGCCTCTGAAAATTCACCAAACAAAATCTGAAGTGATTACATAAACACTCAAAGTAGAACAAAAATGAATCAGTTTGGTAATACACCTCCAAATGGCAATTCTAAAACAAAGCACACTATTCTATCACTCTTCTGTTTTTTTCTGGTAATAAGGTATTAAAAATTAACTACTCAGACAATTAATTATATTTTTTATTAGAATCCTCATCTTTGCTTTGCATTTCTTTAGAATTTTTATTGGCAAAAGACCTCCTGTATGTTCATTTATTGCAATTCCACCACTCCAAGCAAATATAATGACTACTGTACCATTAATTACAGATTAAAAAACTAATAAAATACCTGTATTGGAAATATTTTCACAGCCACATATTCATTGAGCAACTGGGCTTTCCAGACACAACCAAATCTTCCCCTTGCTTTCACTTCTAATAATTGCAGTGGCTTCAAACCTAGTAATGGAGAAGGTGGGGGTGGTCCTGGGTCCTACAGACAAACAGTGATAATATTATTAAAAAGCAGCACTTGATATGTATCATTCTAAGTATGAGGGGGAAAAGTGAGTATACTGAGGAATCAATTGATAGAAACAGTAAACACATACAAATGAATTAACTTCAATCTTACCAAAACTGAGTTCTCAAGCATTACTAATTATCTATAGTGATCACAAGGCAAGTAACCTGAATTAAGAGTTTTCATAGTAACATTAAGCACTAATGCTATATATGTATAGCAGGAGAAAAGATCTAAAATCTTTTTGATTCAGTCTAATTTTCCCCAACTAAGATTTTCTGTGACCTGTAGGATACTACTAACAGTATTCCCATGGTTTCATCCAGTTGATACTTCCTTACAGGATGAGGATTTGAAAAGTGCCAGAAATAGCAAAATATGACTGTGTCTCAAATCCTCTCCTCGAAATCCACGACTTTCCCCAATAACTATTTAACTTTAAATCTTTTCTTCATTAATCTCAGAAATATACAATCATTTTCAAACACACTGCAGATAGATATATCAAATATAAAGCACATAAAAGAAATGTCAGTTAACACTGCAATAGCCAAACTGTTCCGTTCATTCTAATTTTTCAACCTATTAACAATTCATCTCTTTGCATATAATTATTTCTCAAAATAGATCTGAGACAAAAATTATTAGTGTCCTGGGTCTGACTGGCAAAGAAAGCACAAATAATAATCCAAAAAGTAAGTGGTCATCATAGATGATAAGGTACAGCAAATGAAAGAGAAGTGTACTGCTATAGTTCTTTTTTTTAATGGAGCAAATACAGCATACAAACAGGAGTACAGCATTAATAAAGCACAAGGGAATCCTTCCTATACAAAGCAGTGAGGCAACCCTTCATGAAAGCATTGTTACCAGTTTAATATCTGCAACAAAAAAGGAGATGCAGGAAGCCTTTTGGAAAGCTTCTAGAGAACAGTAATAAAAATGTTTGAAGGGCTACAAAATGAGTATTGTAAGGAGCAACTAAAATTTCTGTGGCTACAGCAACAGACATTATGACACTGGGTGGCACCTAAGACACTGGAAATAGTATGTCACTCCTATACCAATGCATCTTTCTCTGACTTTCTTCTCTTAAAAAAAAAAAAAAAAAAACGACAACAACAACAAAAAAACCTCTTCTAAGCTTCAAGACTGTTAGTGTTCCCTCTTTAAGCATTACTCAGTCCACTGGTGCCACTCAAGATTTTTAAAAGTTGACATCCACATTAGAAGGACCCTCAACAACAGAAACATTGTAAAGTATTAAAGAGGAAAAATATGCAATTTCTCCTGAACCAAAGTAGACAATCTTTCACAAAATGGTTTCAGAATTCCCATTTTAAAACACTAAGATAAACTACAAGACTTCCTGTGACTCATATCAACCTCAGATATTTATTTTTAAAATGTCTGCAAAAGTTACTTTTCCTTCACACATTCAAAACATGAAAGGTTAGTAGTGCTAAAGAGTGTTTTCATTTAACAGAGTGACGAATCAAGGAAGTCAGATATAAACCTCATAGAAGTATGGTCCCTGAAGTTATAATCCTCAGTGAGAGGGGACACAAGAATCTCTAGAAAGGTTTTATCAAAACTAAACCCTCCCCACCTCAGTCCTTGACTGATTATTTACTCTTGTGGTTATTAGGAGATTCTACTGAAAAGAGTATGTTACGTAAGTGGATGTAGAGATGCAAGGAAAAAAGGTTGAAAACTACTCTCCTAAAGGCAAAGGAAACTACCCAGTGCTCAAAGTCCAAGAATTATTGGGTAACTGTATGAAAGAATAGTTATGCTAACTAAACTGAAAAAGTTCAACTTGAAAAACTAAATAACTCTAAAGTTAAAGTCAATGATTCCCCTTCCTTTAGAGATAATTTTACTAAAAAATCATGTTTTCAAAGTAGGGATGCCAAAAACTAAAGTGTACAGATAAGGGCTGAAAGCTGAAGAGGTAAAGGGTAATGTGGTTCTAAATAACCAGGTAAAGGGTAATGTGGTTCTAAATTTAAACACTAAAATTTTTAATAACTTTTACATAAACTGATGATGTCTTTTAGATAACAAACACATTGCCTATTCTCTCTTCTAAAGAGTACCAACCACCTGGATATGATTGAGTCTGTATAAAATAGGATTTAGATAACTTAATTCATATGTCAAATTAAGAACATGTCAGCAGTTCAAAATATGACTTAATATGATACTGATCCTAACTTTAGGAAACATACAATAATTTTCAATGTCTATGCTTAGAAAAAAACCCACTGAATGTTTTGCAAACGTAGAGATAAACTTCAAAGTCCCCATGTTTCCATGGCTCTGTTTGGCAGGTTTCTAGCTACCATCATTTCAGTGAGAAATCTTAAGGTTGCTCCCCTGATGGTATTACTATTGTATAATAACAGCCTGAAAACACACTGATGTCAAAATTATTCATAAGTAAAAAGCATAAATTAAGAAGGGCCAGTTTTCAAAGGGTGAGAAAAAGGTCTACAAAAGCACATTCCTATGAAGTGTTAAAACTTTTAGAAATGGTATGTATTTTTAAATAATATTCTATAATATTTAAAAGGCTGGATTCAAAAATGAGTAGCTCTGTAAGAGATGATAACTGTAGAAAATCTGTAAACCAATCAACTAAACTTTTGCTATTTCAATGAAAAAATAACTAGAATATTCTTATTTTATACTTCTCAGCTCTTCAGTAAACTGTAGGAAGCTTTAACTGAACCTCTAATATCTAGTTTTGACTTATCCCATAATCTAAGATTAGAAATGATTTTCAGTTTATTAACATCTTTATACTAATTTACCACAAAAATACTTGATTCTAAAGATTTATACCTTTAAAATATATAAACATCTGGGGAGACAAATTCAGACCTGAACTTCACAATGACAGCAGCATTCTGATGTTATCCATAAAACATGGCATTGCCCTGCTACATAGAAAAACCACTTGGGCCAGGGGGGCGGTGAAACTATAAGCACTACAGAATTCCTGAAAATTTTCCCTAAGTCTCCAGTTCTCTTGCAGTATCCATGCTAATTGTGCACAGTTAAAAATATATTCATTAGAACATGGTTCTGATTATATCTCTTCTTTACCCCTTTCCATGTGAAAATTATAGCACTGAAAGGCATGGTGTTTTGAAGCAACAAATAACAATAGCTGGAAAAAGTGCCCCTCACCTTGACACCACTACCCAATATCATTATTATAACCAATATTGGAATAAATTATTAGAACTGAAGAGCTGCAAAGTAGTCTGTGATCATTTTACTTATCCTGAGTTCTCCATATGAAGGGTGAACTCAAATCTAAATAAAGCCTTAACCCCTACACAGCAAAAGATCAAGTTATACTTCTCTAGCCTGCTCATCTGTTGAAAATATTAAAGATGAAAGAAACTAGCTGAAAATAGAGATTTCACATTAAAAGATAATGGATTTGACCAGAAAGTCAGCCCCAGTCAAAAATGGGCACAAGCTATCTTTTAAACTAATGACACAATGTAAAAATTAACCAGTATAAGGTTTTCAGGCTAAAAATGTAGCCATTCAGTGTTAACATCTAATCAACTAAGCGTTGCTTCCACATTCCACCTTAGATAAGTATATATACTGTTAACAATCCTTTAAAACCAAAAACTGTTACCATGGCAAGTCAATCATGTTTTCAATACTAAAAATGGAAAAAAATTCATAACATAAATGTATAAACTTATAAAGGATGCACAATAAAGCAACAAAAAAAAATCTAAGAACAAAATGTTTAGTATGCATCCACAAAAAGTTCCACAACCATTAAACAAACATCAATGCATCTTACCTCTATCATTATATGAAAGGCGTGCTTGTGAAGAAAAAACACAGGCAAAAGAAATTACGATTTATATCCAGAATGAAATGAAAAATGACACATCAGTTACAAAAGTGAAGGAAGGAAAATAATGATTTAGCTTTTTAAAAATTGGCAATGATCTAATGTATCATATTGCTAAAATAGGGACTGGGAACACTTTCCTTATAAACAAAGGAAAGTCATATAAAAAAAGTGGACATTACCTATCAGATAAGGGATATTATATGGATAACTCCAGCATGACCCAAGTTACCTGATCCAATGGACTTCAAGCCAGAAAATAAACTAAATAAACCAAGTCTTAAATAACTGTTACTTATTTTTCTAATAAGTTCTAGAGTCTAAACTATAAGAGTGAAAGTAATTTAATTGAGAAGATATTCATTGGAATTGGCTTCCGGACACCAGAGGGCAGTATTGCCTTTAACAAAAACTGTAGGAGCACCATTGAAGACATTTTTATATAGCTAGAATAAGTAGAATAAGTTTCTCAGACTGCTTCTCTTATACTTCTTTTAAGAATCTCTAGCATCTCCTACTTCCTGATCTGCTTCACTCCCCTTTAATGGAATACAGTAGAATCATATTAGCGAGACAGAAAAATGTGCAACGATACATTACACTGATATACTAGGGTAACAATACAACTAGGGTAATAAAAGAAGACAAGGGAATAAGATCAGAATTAAAAGTAGAACAGAGTGAGAGACCAGGCCTATTGCTAATCTACTTCCCTAGCCAAAGCAAGAGTGAAGAAGTCAAGCAGAGATGGTCCTGGGAACAAGGGTCCATGCATACTTTTCAATCTGAGGACATAGAGAACAAGATTTTCATTTTCCTAGTCATCTAAAATAGGTAAGGGCCCAAATTTAAAATTAAGAGCAATACTGTCACCAGTGTAAAGGAAGGCTATAAATCCTTTAAACTGCTGATTATATTCCCCGACTTCCAATATTTCTACAGTATTTCTACAGAGAACAATAGCACTGACAAAAAAAGATTTGACAACTCATTTATCTGTACCAGTTGCTTAACTAGTTTTTTTTTTCTTGATTTTTTCCAATGATATTGATTCCAGATTATTTATAATTCATCTAAAAGGCTTAGCTAATCCTACTATGAAAACATCGGTACTCCAGAGTAAAATTCATCCGTTGAAAGAAATATATGCCACATGAATAACTAGACTATTGCTTCCCAAGGCTTAAGCATCTCTCGGGTTTTGTTTTTATACAGGTGCTTTCAGAGATAAAGATCCCACTGTAATAACTCTGTGTAAGTAGGCGTTATCCATGCATCTTATTAAAAAGTATAACTTTGCTCAGTAATACTTCTCAACAAATGAATATTAGAATAAACTGTGGAATGATCAAAACTAAACAACAGACACCATAAACATGCCTCAATGTATAAATTATGTTACAAAATAAAAGGGTCAAAACAGAATCCAAAAAACTGAATTCACTGAAATACAGAAAAAGTAACCAAACAAAATAATTTGCATTACAAGATGGAAAATATAATTTGAATGTCACACACTATAACTGGAGGTAAGGTAACACTGAAAAACCAAATCAGCACATTAATATCAATTAATTAATTAGCTGAATGAGAGACTACTTATTCCTTAAGGGGAAAAGAAACGAACCGCCAAACAGAAAAAAAGAAATGAATAGTACTTCTCTATTCATTCAACAAATCTTTGAGTGCCTAGTTTGTGCCAGGCACTAACTAGCCAGGCTCTCATGATGCTTACTGTCGTGTGGGGAAGAAACACTAATTGAAGATTATATTAATGAAAGCATAATTATGAAATAAGAGCAATAAAAAAGTAATAAGTCAAGCGAAACCTGACTTACGCTGTCAAGTTAAATAAGAGATTTATCTGAGGAGAGGATCCTTGAGAAACAGAGTATTACAGGGAGGAAGAAAAGGTACAAAAACTGTACTGGGACACATCCTAGATTTCTCACTAGTATAACCAAATGGTTACTGGTTCCATTTACAGAGAATCAGGGTTGAGAGAGAAGATCATGACCCCTGAATGTTAAGTGCTTGGAGACATCTAAGTGGAGATATTTAGTAGGCAGTTAGATATACAAAACTGGAATACAAAGAAATCTTTCTAGAAATATGGATTTTGGTTCATTTATATAATATAAATAAATATAGATATGTACTAAAATTTTTCTATTTACTATTTAAATCATTCTAAAATTTTTATATATTTTGAGGTGGGGAAGGGATAACTCACTCAATAACTTCTTAGAACTATCAAGGAAAATTAAGGACCCGCCACCCAAAGTATTTTAAAACTGACAAATTCTAAATTTGTCTCCTCGTAGTCATCAAATTATCTTACATTCTAAGAAATTTTACAATCAATAATTATAAAAAGACTATTGCCAAGCAGATAGAAATAGAATCTATAAAGAAATAACAGTGTTCATATCAGGACAAATGTTTCTGAGCTAGGGAAAGCAAGACATTATACATGATTCTATCCAATTATATCTTCAAAATTCCTTTCTGATATCAACTCCTACTTCTACAGTTTCTCATTTAACTCCTCCTGAAAGCAAAGACAGAACAAAGTGGATGAAATTAGCATTCTGAATACGTTCCCTAAGAAGTGGTTAGCTCCTCAGGGGTTAAAAGTCTAAAAGACATGTAGGCACAATCATTCTGCTTTTGGTTGCCACTCAGAAGCATGGGTTGATTACTGGTATAAAAAGTTTTATTTTTATTTATTTTAGCATTTGTATTCTGCAAGTAAGGCTGAAAAAAAGAAAAAGTACCATGCCATACATTAATAAATTGTGATGTGGTAGAGTGGTTATGTTAATCTATAAATCTATATATACACACTATAAAAATTATTTTAAATGTAATTTATGCTCTCCGACCTCTCCCTTTATCCAACTTTAGTTTTTTATGGACCCCACCCGATTATCTACCAAAATAAACCATCCAGTTAAAATTAGTTCAATGGATAATAATCCCTGGATGTAAATGCTCAAGCATTGCCACTCAGCAGGACTGACTCTAGGCCAAGTCACTTCATCTATCTGTGCTTCGATTTTCTGATCCTATAAAATGGAATTAATAAAACAGAATTTATATCATGGGGTGCTGAAAGAATAAATGGGTTAATATGTATAAAGTACACTGTGTAATGCTTGACAGAGTACTCAGAATGAAATCTTTTATTAAACTAAATTAATTTCAGAATATTGGCATATGTCTACAATGGTTTCACCAAAAATGATACCTTTTGAGTACAATTTTGAAGTTGTTGCTGTGTGAGTAATAACAGTTAACACTTATTAACAACTTAACGTTAGCTAAGCGCTCCAGATATGGCTCTTTTCTTAATTACTACAGAACTGGAATCAGATATTTCTCCTCCTTTCTTCCATCTCTGCCCAAAATTACTGAAGAAACTCCCTTCTTACTCTCATTATCCCTCATTTCCAAGCTGCGAAGTCAAACCACCAATCAACCGACATACTTTTTGTTCACCTACATATTAACTGTGGGCTCCTAAAGGGCCGGCAAGAACTGTATGGATGCCACTTACCACTATACATCCAGCATGGTGTCTGGCACACATAGGCACTCAAGTATTCAGTGAGTGATTAAGCAAAAGCAAACAAAACAAACCAACAATCAAACTTGAGAACCTCCAAGCCTGATACAAGCAGCTTTCAATAACAAATGGACTTTTTCATTTTTATACTTTCAAATTAATAGAAAAATATTTGACAGTGATAAAGTAGCTGGGAATGAAGGAACAGATCTAGGACGAGATCCAGGAAATAAAGAACAGAGAGAAAAGCAAACCCACTTCTTCCTCTCAATCATCTCCTTGCCAGACAAGAAAAAGGAGAAACAATGTACTCTAGTTTATATGAATCAGTCCTATTTGTAAATTGGCAGATTGGGCTCTCCATAGGTCAAAGGAGAACTGGACTAAAATTTTTTCAATTTAAATGAAAGTCAGTTTTAGAAATAAGGTGCTTTGATTAATTTTAATGTGCATCTTTAACTTGTTTTAAGCTTTTAATAAAGCACTTTTTTTCTTTCTTCCCTTTTTGCTTTTGAACACGAAATTTCAGCCAATCTCCATGTGGGCTTGTCTGTGAATTTGTAAGAGAATCAATTTATATACACTTAAGGAAAGTAATTTTTTGTCAAGGTGAATGTTTATGGGTAATTTATGACACTGCTCTCACCATTAGTTTAGAAGTATGTATAAAAGTACGTTGTAATTTAGGTTACCAATACAAAAACAATCACACACAAAGGTGGAACACAGAAGAAAGACATCTGCAGTAGTCTTGAACTATTTCTTAGTCATACACACACACACAAAAAATGCTCAAGTATAAGACAATAGTGTTATCTTATCATATTTTAAGCATGGTAAAATAACTTAAAAATATTTGTGAAATGTAGGTTCCAGCTCTTAGCAGAAACCTAACACAACCTTAAGCTAATAAAACAACAAATTTTGGTATGTTTTGAGCATACATTAAAGTTCCACTAAATTTCACTTAAAATAACATCATTTAATCAGAATGAGATCAATTGTAAGTACTGAGCTGAAAAACTGTCCTCAGAATACACTGTGGAATAGCATTTTATAGTTTATAAATGAGAAGGAAAAGCATATACTCAAACAAATGAGATTAGAGAAAGGTGTCAAATGATACACACCAACCTGTTAAAATTGGTTATTCCAGGAAAGTGATAAAGAAAAAAGAGGAAGAACAAATGATTTTCTCCCCTTTGAGGGAGGGGCACACTTCTTTCTGTATAATTTGTCTTGTTACAACAATAAAGTACTTATAGTTAATTTTTAAATAGAGAATTTTCAAAAAGAGAAAGTGAAAAAGATAGAAAAAACAAGAGATGTGTTTGCAAACTCCAACCATTTAGCAGTCAACCTATTTCAAGGACGCTTCTATAGATGTAATATTTATTTTGCAAGTATAACTAAATATTAGCATATTAAATACTCAACAAAATTTAGTAAATTTCCCCTGTATCCTCCCCAAATAAAGAAGCATACTTCCCTAAATTGACTTGGATGAATGATGCTAATATCACCCTTTCAGTCTCTCATTAATTTTAAATGAGTACATATAAGGATTTATATTCAACAGGACAATCCTACAAAGCATTTTCACAGGTGGCTTGGTTTCTCGGTGCATAGTAATTCAACATAGCATAAAACAACAACCTATTATTACTTTAATATTAAAGTCAACAGAATTATTCTGAATGCCCAACTCTGTATCTCAAACCGAAAGTCTTTAGTCCTTATCAGACCAAAACCTACGCAAAAATGTCATGATGTAAGGACTTTAGAGACGAATCTCATTTAAAAAGTATTAATGTTGCAATACTGTAGTGCTATATATGTAGCCTTTAAAAATTTAACAAGAAGTGCACTTCGTTCCTTGTTAAAAGGCAGGTAATTTCTAGCCCCTAAAATGCATTTTCTTATCAAGTGGTATTTTCATCAAAATAAATATAGATCTTATAAGCAAGAAACTTAAACTCACATGGTTATGAAAGCAATGCAAATAGTTTTATTGAAACCACATTAACCCTAACCACAATAAGACTTCTTAATAATAGAGTCGGTACATCAATTCTCTCATATTCGTGACTCACTGGTACTAGAAAAACCAGTTTGTGTTCAGTTTACTCACTACAGATTATAAGAGCATCTTCCTATATGTGGAAAGATGGCAAGAGTGACCTAGGTGATACAAATTAAAAGGATGCTTCAAAATAATAATTATAGAAATAATTGAATAATAGCACTCTCTTATAAAAAGCCAGAATACTTCAACATATCTTATCCAAGAAATATGGCCTCAAGATTCATCTTAAAGCAAAGCCTTAAGGCATCTGAATGTTTATTAAATGAATCCCTAGGCATACTGCATAATCATCTTAGTATAACTTTTTTTTAATCACTTTTTTTTTCAGCTTTACTGAGGTATAATCAACAAATAAAATTTTAAGATATTTAAAGTGACGATTTGATATATGTATACATGGTGAAGGAATCCCTCTTCTTCCATTGAGTTAACACATTCAACATTTCAAATATTTATTTTTTGGAGGGGGAGGAGGGCGAGAACATTTACGCTCAACTCTCTTAGCAAACTTCATAATAGTATATAATTCTAAATGCAACCAGGTCAATTCAGCAATTCACCACTTACGGAATGGTTATTACATACAAACACTGTATGAGATACAGTAGTGACTACAATACACCCCTTGTATTCAAGGAGCTTACAATCAAGTAGGAAAATAAAATGTGCACAAATGACTAGAGCCTTTCTCAACTGGGGTCACTTCTGTGAATTACAGAAGGCTGAAACTGACTTGAGCACTATTTTCTCAATTCTTTCAAGGAGGATGCATAACTAATCCCAATCTAGATGCATATGATGGATACCTTAGGGTGTAATGGGAGAAAAGAATCAAAAGGTAGACAAGGTATATCATGCTCCAAATTTTGTATTCTTTGCTGTGGATCACTGAGAGTCCTCAAATATTTCTAAGCACAGAATAAAATCAGACATGTAAAATACTATTCTACAGCAACAATATAGATGAAGAGAGAGAACTGGAAGCAAGAACACCAACTATGAAATTATGAAAATAATCTCAGCCTTGGCTGTAATAATGTCCTGGGCTACAAAAAGGATCAGGGAGGATAAAGAGGAAAATGAAAAGAACTTGGTAAATGACAGGAACAAGACTAGGAGAAGCAGTTGTCTCCAAGGTTTTCATTCAGGATGACTGGGAAGCCAATGATACCATGAAACAATGTTAGAAATACAATAGTTTATAGGTTATAAAGAAAAAAGAATGGCTTCGATAAAAACAAAACAAAACAAAAATCACAATAGTAAAAATACTTTTTTCTAGGCCTTTTACTATGCTAGATTTATTTTAAAACAAATATATTTAACAAAGAACCATAATTAAAGACCAGATTTTAAAAAGCATGTATAGTCTCCTATATCACTTCTTCTGAATAAAATATTAATAAAACCAGAAAAAAATCCTAAACAACTTTGTCTTAGAAATAGAGAATCCCACTATTTAACTGCCAGAACCAGTTTATTAAGAGGATATATGTGGATATCTTAGTCCTCCAGAATATCCCATAGGACTGATCTTTTATTTCCCAAGGAGAAAAAAAGACTGAGATCAAATCAATGAATGAGCACAGTATGTGTAACTATAGCTCTTGCTCTGCTGAAAATCATTGTAAATTCTCTTCAAGTATAGTTCTTATTGAAGAAATGACTCGTCAGTAAGACATCACTATAAGTAAGACTAACCTTTTAAAACAGACCAGTTAATCCACAAACCAGCCACTAGCCAAAGCTCTAAGGAAGTTTCCCTAATAAAAGGAATGACAAATTTTATATCATTGTCTAAAAGTATTCAAAGAATTTCAAGGAAAAATGTTCTAGAAATCCATAACAAAAATGTAAGATCTTTTCCTAACCAGTCTTAGAATTAAACTTTAAATATTGGTGCATTAATATGGGATAAAATACAGAAGTTACTTTAGGATTTCAAATGTGTATTATGTCTCCTCTATCTACTTCTATTCCTCAAAAAAGTCTTGAATGCCTACTAGGCATTGGCATTATCAACTCAGACTCACAGGAATCTTTGCCTAAAATCCGATCGATGTTCATAAACCCTATTCTAAAATGTGCTATGAAATTTTTAATGGAAAACACTTGAATATGACCTTCTATACATGTATACAAATTTGTAAAAAAATAAATTTATTTTCCCTTTTGTCCTATGGGAGACAATGTGATCATGTTACTGCTCAGTTTAGCAGTCAAACTATTCAACAACCAAAAGCAGGAGAACAAATTAGCCTTTAGAATGATTCTGAGATGGCAGAAATGTTTACTAAATTATGTGCAACACCCGAGGCAACTACTTTCCAGAAAAAGGCAGAACAGCATAAGCAATAAGAGTAAAGATTTAGCTGTCAGAGTCCTTGGTTAAGATTTCAGCTCTGATATTTGTGAGCTCTGCTGTCTCAATTTCTTTATCTATAAAATGGGGATTACACTACATAAACAACCCTGTGAGGTAAATCAAATCAGTGCTTTCCATACCTGGCTGGTTACCAGAATCATCTGGGAAACTTAGAAGAAACTAATATCCCAGGCCCCGTTCCATACTTTCAGGGGTGTAGTCCACGAATTTGTATTTTTTAACTAATTCTAAAGATGATCCTCATATACCAGTCACAATTTGAAAATCACTGGAAAAAAATTATATATTTGAAGTATTTTTAATATTCTTATCTAATTTATATATTTCTACATATATATTACTTACAAGTACTCTAGTACTTGTTCTAGTACTTGTAAATGTTCAATAAATGCTTGATGTAATTATCAATAATTATTTTGAAATAGAGAAAACTGGGTATTTTGTAACAAAATGGCCCCTAAGTAGTCTTGCAGAACTATTTTGCATAACCTCTCACCAAAAATGAGACTGAAAGCATAGCACTATACTTTCTAAGACATACATAATGAAAGATGTCATAAGTGAAGAAGTTCCACAATGATGACAATGCTCCTTTCCCATAATATAGCTTATGACAGAAGGAAACTATAAAGTCAGGCATGTCTTGTATTTCTAATAACAAAGCTTGACCAGGTCATTCCATCAAAAAAACCTTCAAATTCATTTCTTATTTCTCAGTAATTCATACAATTCATCCAAATTCACCACAGAACAATGCAATTACTAAATAAATGTGTACAATAACATTAACCATATCTAAAACAAATACCTAAAACTCACAGAGATGGATAATATTGAAGATCCTTGGTTCTTAATTATGAATAATAACTGCACCTTTCCTTTTTAAAAGTCTAAATCTTTGAATTAATTAGCCTCTCTAAATAAAGTAGCCTCATATACAAGATATTCAGCCTTTAAAAAGAAGTCTAACCATACTTTTGTATCACTATTGTACAAATCAATGTTATCTATAAGATTATATTATTATTCTCAGAGTTCTATTAAGAAACAACAAATCTATTTTTAAATGTAGTTTCCAGTTTGTTCCTATTACACTACAAACTGAGGGTACATTCAGACACCACTATAGTACTTAGTACTCTCTTTCCTAAATGGAGATATTAAATAAAAATAGTTACCACCAATAGAAGGTAAAGTGCATTCTATGGCCATTTGGAGTATACTACATTTATTTATTGGACACTAAAATTTTTTATGTTAAAATACTTTTTAGAGATGCTATTTAATACACGAATGTGTAAAAGTTAAAATATTTCAGCTGTACAAAACAGTGTATCTACCTAATTGAATAAGGTGTTTTGCTTTTGGGTTTATTTCTATATATACACATCTTACAAAGATTATGGGGATCAATGACCTAATGCTAACAGATTGCTGTAAGTACTGAAAAAGAAGTATGTTATGTAAATAAAGCTTAAAGAGAAGAAATTTTTTGGTTATTAAATTATAGGTCTTTACCATTTTCTTCTATCAAGTTTTAACCATTAATCCTACTGGTATTAGAGAAACAAACCAAGAGATCCAAAAGGCCAAGGTAATCTGATCTTAAGAGTTAAAAGAAACCTAGTAAAAACTAGAGTTTAAAGATGTCTCAAGCAAGAATAACCAAAAGTTATCACCTTTTCTCAGTCTGTAGAATATCAACTATTCATATTAAAAGTCCTTGTAAAGCACAGGGCCAGCGCCAACTGTCTACATGATAGAGAATGAGGAAAAGTTCATCAATTTAATCTGACTACCCACCACACCTACATTTTCAGATATATTCCAGGCCAGGGGAGTGGGATTCAAAAGTCTTTGGTACACACTTGATTAGCTGCAAACAAAAAATATAATACTTGGAACTACCAACAATACATGACAAAAAACGTTGTTCTTCTGTTCCTTTCCTCCAAAACTACTTTTTAATGGATATATCTTCCTGATGCCTTTGTAAAACTCCATACTTTCTTGGTTACCTTTCTGGGTCCCTCCCCATGGTAAAATGGGTATTTTGGTCAAATAGTCTTGAAAAAGGCACCAAAATTTAAGAATGAAGGAGAGAAAGGAAGAAAAAGGAAGGGTTATGATATCACTCCTCCATCATCGATCACTTTTCAAGAAACTAAGCAGGGTGTATCTCACACAGTAAAGTACTACAATGACTGTAAAACTCTCCCAAGGAGCACAGGATGGGAATATCCTTCAATCTTCTCTACCTCCACCACAAAGTGAGAAAAGTTTAGGACATAACAAATTAATGTTTGCAAAATTAGCTATAGTTCTCATGACAATAAACATTCAAAAATTAACTCCAAAGAAAAATTATTAGTGGGTTCACCATAGTAATATTACTTTAAAAAAATACAATTTAAAACAGCGCAAAGTACAAAACAATAACTTACTTGAGTTGGAACAAGTACAGGAGGATAGGCCATCTTATGATGCCTATATACCCAAAATGCACAAATGACAATCCCCGCAATTAACATAAGTGGCACCAAGGAATAGAGCAAGATGTTGTAATAGGGTGGCTTAGGTGTAACTGGATTTGAAGTAGCTGTGGAAAGGGGAGAAAAAAACTGCTCAGATTTGGTCTATAAAACTCTACAATACTTAATATAGGGTCAAATTTTAGAAGAAAAGTAAGAGTAATAAAACTAAGAAGTAAATTAGTCCATCAACACAAATATGCTTTGTTTTCAATCTACTAAACAGACTTCTGTATCTTCCCTGTATACTTACGCTGTGTGACTTCCATCTCAGGAAAATAAGAAAATCTTTCGTTACACATATTCCCCTCACAGCAACAAAAATATACTTCAGGGCTGTCTTTTTTTTCTATACAATCAGTCCTATAAATAAACAAAAGAGGAATAATTAGAATCAATATTATACTGAATCTACATTAAATATTTTTCTGAAGTTCTTCTCAGAGATAAAATAATAAGTCCTTTATAGTCGACTTCAAGATTTTTATTAATAGCCAACGTTCAATTCTTAAAATTCGAAACTGTTCCTGGAATCCTGTTATTAAACTTCATCAAAAGAAAATCATCAGCAGATTTTATAACAATCACACTGACTCCTTGAGACTATGAATACAAAAACTGAACATTATATATAAAACTGTATGTGTGTACATATAAATACACACACACACACACACACACACACACATGCATACACATAAATAAACACAAAATGATGCAAGTTCATACCTCATAGCAGAACATATCTCAGTATCAGAGACCCAAACTAGGTAGGCTTGGGAATTAAGAGTGTCATTTTTTTGTAACAATAGATTTAAATTCCCTGAACACAATGAACAGGGTTAAGATAAGCAACAAGTGAAAAACAATATGTAACAACAAACAAGAGAACCTAGTAACTCAAAAACCGATTAGTTAGGCTGATTTGGGGTGGGGAGAAGGGCAGCCTTCTACATAGCACCTAAGTTGCTGAAAAGATAGGGATTTAGCCTCTAGTACAAATGCTAATCAACCACTAAGAAACAGCTATACAGTAGTCCCCTCTTATCCACAGGGGATACATTCGAAGATCCCAGTGGATGCCTGAAACTGAGAATAGTACTGAACCTTACATATATATATACATATATATATATATATATATACATACATATATATATATATGTACTGAACCTTACATATATATATACATATATATACATATATATGTATATATATATACCATGAACTGTCATGTCACTTTACAAATGATACCTATCATAAAGTTTAATTAATAAATTAGGCACAGTAAGAGATTAACAACAGTAATAATAAACTAGAACAATTATAACAATACACTTATAATAAAAGTTATGTGAATATGGTCTCTCTCTCTCTGATAACTGATTTGATAATCAAGATGGCTACTAAGTGACTAACAGGCAGGTAGACAATGTGCAAATATTGGACAAAGGGATGATTCAAGTTCCAGGTGGGGTGGGACGGCACAAGATTTCGTCTGAACACTCAGAACGGCATGCATTTTTAAAACTTATATACTGTTTATTTCTGGAATTTCCCATTCAATATTTTTGGACTGGAAAATGACACGTAATTGCCAACGGTAACTGCAATCACGAAAAGCAAAACTGTGAATAAGGGGGTACTGTTGTATCTATTTTTTTTAATCGAACATCTAAATATTGCTAATAAACATCGGGTAATTTAAAGATATATCTTACAAGTAAACTGTAAACTTTTGTAATGGTTGTTAGGATAATATGGTTGAATTTAACTTTAAAATGAAAAGCTCAATATTTCAGGGAGAATGCAACTTCAACAAAATTCAAACTTTAAAATGAAATCTATACCAATATTTATCGAGTACAAAGTAAAAGACAAATGAAAGCTAATTTTTAAGTATAGAGAAATGTATATATAAATATAAATTTAGTATTTAGAATTATGCCTCAAATTATATGTTAACATGATTAAATACCTAGCCTAATTAATTCTAGAAAATTACTTTTCGCCTTCCAATTTCATTTTTTTACTACTCTTTGCCTCCACACCTTAACATTTCTTGAATCTTCTTTTCCTTTCTCCTACTGTCCTTAATATGTTTTTTAATCAAACTCAGAGCACAAAACAAAAATTCACATGCTTTTAAATTAGCATATGACCCCTAGAAACAAAGCTGGTATAGTAATTATCACTGTAAAAGCAAGCATTTGCACTGAACAATCCACTCCTCATTATCTAGTAAAGTTTAACCTCCAGCAATACTGTTTTATGTCAGAAGCATATTAGCTTTTTACTACAAAGAACAGGGATCTCTGATTTCAACTAATCAGTGATAGTTTTAGATAAAAATAATACTCAAATCTCATTATTTCCCCAACTTCTTCCTATTTATCTTTTTTTTTAAACTGAGATATAACTGACATATGACATATTATTTTTCAGGTATATGACATAATTATTTGATATTTGTATATATTGTGAAATGATCACCACACTAAGTCTAGCCAATACCCATCACTACACATAATTACAAATTTTTTTTGTCCTTGTGATGGGAACTTTTAAGATCTACTCTCTCAGCAACTTTCAAATATACGACACACTATTATTAAGTATGGTCGCCATGCTGGTATGTTATTATCCCCAGAACCTATTGGTTTTATAACTGGATATTTGCACCTTTTGACCCCTTTCACCCACCCCTCACCCCTAGCCCCTGGCAACCACCTATGGTTGGTTCTGTGTATTTATGAGGGGTTTTGTTATTTTTTTTTAAGATTCCACATTTAAGTGAGATCATAGGGTACTGGTTTTTCTCTATCTGACTTATTCACTTAGCATAATGCCATTAAGGTTCAACCCTGTGGTTACAAATAGCAAGATTTCTTTCTTTTTATGGCTGAATAATTTTCCATTTTGTGTGTGTGTGTGCACACACGCACATCTTTATATCAGATAGATTGCTTCCACATCTTGGCTATTATAAATAATTCTGCCATGAACATGGGGATGCATATATCTTTTTGAGTTGGTATTTTCATTTTCTTTGGATATAAACCCAGAATTAGAATTACTGGATCATATTGTAGTTTTATTTTTTTAATTTTTTGAGGAACCTGAAATACTGTTTTCTTAGTGACCCTATTTATCTTTCATAAGAGCAAATATCACTTGATGATCACCTCTGTTAATAGAGAGACTAATAATCGAAATGCAGCTAAAATGTATAATTATGGAGAAATAATCCCTGGAAAATTCATAGTTACAAGTATACCTTAAATATTAAATATATACTTAAATGACTATTGTAATTTCTCATGAAAAGTGGTGCTAATTCAATTTATGAACTTATTCAATGCATTTTACTATTAATCACATATGGCCAACCTACCATAAATTCATGGTAATCAACTGGGGCTCCTGAAAGCAGATCAAGAAGTATCTAGCATTCCATGATTATATCAGTTTTGGGCTCCAAGAAGTCTCGTTATCTAGGACTTTATAGTCTCTACCAGTTATCAGCACCCATCCACAGTGAAAATCCTGTGGCTCAGACAGTTTAAGTGATCAGCCCATATCTATGGGATTCCTTACAGAAAGATCGCCAACAGCAATAACATGTCCACTGTTTTATTTCCAGTACAAAATAAAACAATTTAAGCAAAATCTTTTAAATAAAATGTAGCTTTCTAAGAGGACTGTGTTAGTTCTGATGTAATTCTGAACGTTGAGTTAAAATGTCTCTTGGGGTAAAGAACAAAGGCCTATTTTGCAAGGAAAAAAAAAAGGAAAAAAATGTAGTAAGATCAATTTCTTCCAGATACATTAAGAAGAAAACTAAAAGGAAATTAAATACTACAATTAAGCTTTACTCTCCTTGAAGGCAGATTTTCAACAGATATGCTCTCTTTTAAAGCAATTTTAAAAATCCTTTATCCTTAAAATTTGGCATTTAAAAAAATGTTTATAATCGTAACAATATAGGGAAAGAAATGTTTCTTATCTACAGTTCTCACTACTTGGTCAATTATTCAAAGTATATCAAAGATAAAATATAAACACGCCATATTGATTTCATTACTTTAAAACATATATCTTGTCATTAGAGCATGTTGTTATGGTCTTCGTAATTCTATTTTAAAAAAAGAAAAATTTAAGTGAAACTCCAGATAACATTTTATCATTTTAGGGTATACAATATATTGATTTGACATTTGTATATACTGTGTAACAATCACCATAAGTCCAGTTAACATCCATGACCACACATAGTTATATTTTTTTCCCCTTGTGATGAGAACTTTTAACATCTACTCTCTTGCAACTAAAAAAAGGGAGGGTGGAATTATTTAACACTATCATAAAAAATTAAATGTTTCCTTACCGGTCATAGCAGTTGATATCATCCAGCCAACAACCTTGCTTCACTATTTCAATGGAACCAGAAATATTCTTCCACGTAGCAAAACAATGTCGCCGTTTATCTTTGTCACCATAACAGGGTTCAACACCAGTTCGATTGGTTTTATCTCTTTCCCAATTAGCATTATAGAAAATACACTCCTGAGTTTCTGATCTACCAAGTATAGCACCTATAAGATTTAAAAAAAAAATATATATATATATGTATATACACACAAACGCGCGCGCACACACACACGCACACACACGTTAACTGTATAAGCTCTTAAAATATGAGACCCAACATACCAACTTCAAATCTTCCTAAAATGCCAAAAAATTTACTGTCTTCCCAGTGTTATAACATTGGGTTTAGGTTTCCAGGTCAATAACTGTACTTTGAGAATAATAAACATATTAATAGAAAGTGAGTACCTATATCACAAGATTTCTCTGGAAAAGGCCAATTTCACTTTACTTAAAAATATCCTTGATAAAAAGTAATATTGTTAATTTTATCAAATCTTAACTTTTGAGTACACTTCGATATTCTGTATGGCAAAACGGGAACTAAGCAAAAGCACTTCTGCTGCATACTGCGATACAATGGCTGCCTAAAGAAAAAGCCCTTGCATGATTGATCTGTGAACTTAACCAAACATGGTTATTCAGTCTTGGGAATCTGGCAAACATGTTCTCAAAAATTAACTAAGTAAACCTGTTAAACTTCAAAAAAACAACTGACAGTATATATCACCAATGATAAACCTTGAGTTTTCAACCAAAATTAAGAATTTTAGCAACCACTACCATTAAATACGTAACACCTTCTCAATATTAACAAATGTTACTTTTAAATGCTCAATAACAAAATGTGCCAATATTCAAAAGGTCTATATAATTCTGAGAACCAATATTTTTCAAATGAATTATATGTGATGTTACAAAAGCATTCATGGGGAAAAAAAAATCCATCCAATGTTCAAGAGAACCCAATACATTTTAATGTTACAAAAGACAAAAAGTTCATTAATGGTTTCTGATTCTGCACTGTAACTTTTAAGAAATTATCTCTTGTATTATAGGAAAAGGAAGAGAACAGAAATATCCAAATTAATTCTGGAAAAGACATACAAAAGAGAATCCGTACTATTGTTTTTAAGACTTACTACAAAGGTTCAGCAATCATGACAGTGTGGTCTTAGTGAGAAGACAGACACACGCACCAATGGTACAGAACAGAGAATTCAGAAATAGACCCACACTTATATGGTCAATTGATACAGAGCAAAGGTGCCAATGCATTTCAACAGAGAAAACAATGTGTTTTCAACAACTGATGCTGGAACAATTAGATATCTATATGCAAAAACAGAACCCTGACTCATACCTCATGCCACATACAAACATTAACTCTAAACATATCACAGACCTAAATAAAATCTAAAACTACAAAACATCTAGAAAAAAAATGGAAAATCTTTGTGATGCTAAGTTATGAAAGATTTAAGACACAAAACATATGAGCATAAAAGAAAGAACTGATAAGTCGATCTCCATTAAAATAAAAACTTCTCTTCGAAGTTAAGGAAAAAGGTCACAGATGAGGAGAAAATACTTGCAAATTATTTACTAAAAAAAAAATTGATATTCAGAATATAGAAAGGCCTCTTACAACTCATATTAAGAAAACGCACGACTCAATTTTTTAAAAAATGGGTAAAAGAGTCAAATAGATAATTTGCCAAAGACATGTGAATGGAAAATACTACATGAAAAGATACTCAATATCTTTCACCATTAGGGAAATGCAAATTAAAACTAAATCTAATATTGATTAGGATAACTAAAACGAAAATAAAAATGGACAATCTCTAGTAAATATGTAGAGCAACTGAGTCTTTCACACATTGGTGGTGAAAATGCAAAAACGGTCCAGCCACTTTTAAGTTTTACGGCTTCTTACAATTAAATCTACACCTGCCATACTACCAAGCAATCACATGCCTAGGCATTTACCTAAAAAATGAAAACATAAGTCCATGCAAAAATCTGTGTATGAATGGTTAAAGTGGCCTTATTCATAATCACCAAAAACTAGAAACAACACAATATTCAGCTCTGGTAAAATGCATAAACATCCATACAAGAAAAAGAAATTAACTAGTGATAGCTGCAACAACATGGATGAATCTCAAACACATTATGTTAAATGAAAGAAGACAGACTGAAAGGTTACATATCTTATGATTCCATCCATTTACATGACACTTTGGAAAAGACAAAAAACCACTATGGTGACAAAAATCAGATCAGATGTTGCCAGAAGCTGGGAGTAAGGGAAGAGCGCATTACAAAAGGGCATAAGGAAACTTTTGAGGATGATGAAAATATTCTACAATTTGATTGTGGTGATAATTATATGGTTGTATGGTTAATCAAAACTCATAAAATTGTATATATAAAAAATACATTTTATTCTATGTAAACTATACTTCAATAAACCTAACTTAAAAACCTACCATAGGTTGAGTTTTGGTATAGTATCAAAGAAAACAACCACAATCATCTATAAAAGCAATTAAAATGCTCATTTTTCTAACTATATATCTGTGTATGGCCAGATTTCCTTCATATCAAAACAACATATAACGAACTGAATGGATAAACAGAAGAATCCATTTTATTCCCACTAAAACAATCATTAAAAAGGTTTACAAAAATTTCACTAATTTTTTTTTTGTTTTGGAAAATATTTTTCATAAAAATATGTTCTTTTGTTAACAGATTATTGTCACTATTAAATATTTTTAAATTTTGTCTTAATTTCTAATATGATAAATATTGACAGATATAAACCACATTTAAAAGGTTCTTTGTAGTTATAAATTTTTTTAAGTCTGTAGTTCTGAAACCAAGAAGTTTGAGAACTGCTGCTCTATAACATACTAGCACAGAGATCTAACAGCTGATAGAATCTGTAGCAGTAATAGTGCTGTGGACTTCCTCTCAGCTATATTAGAAAATAACAGCATGAGCTGAAATATTGTAAATTATAGCTGGTAACTCTGTGCCCATTGCAGTCTATAAAAGAAGGCCTGCCACTCCTATTCATCTGTATACCAACAGTAGCCATTTTCTAAATTATTCCTTCTCAGAAACTTGTTAAAATATTAGCAAAATAAGTTTTCTCCTTTACTAAATAAATAGCCCAAAGCAATCATTCACTGCTCACATTATATTAAAACAGGGAATGGCAAACTTTCTATAAAGGACCAGACAAGTAAAATTTTAGGCTTTCCAGGCCATATGGTCTCTGACAACTATTCAACTCTGCCATTGTGGCACAAAAGCATCCATAAGATAGTAAATGAACAGGCATGATTATGTTACAATAAAACTTTATTTATGAACACTGAAAACTAAATCTGATATAATTTTCACATGTCACAAAATATCATTTTTTTCCATTTTTTAAAAACCATTTAAAAATGTAAAAATCATTCCTAGTTCACAGACTGGATTTGGCTCACAGGCTGTGTGGTCAGCTACCTCTGAAAAAAAATGTACTAATTCCTACACTATAGGTTAACGTGCCTCTTTGCCTTGTTTCATTGGGGAGGGGTCCTCTGTGAATTATCACTTGTGTAATTCATTTTAAAAACTACTATGAATTATTTTTAATTTCCAACAGAAGACTCCATCGAAGCATAGAAACACCGTTTAAAGAAACCTGATGCCCCCAAAAAAATGCTGCGTAGGGCAGAAACGCCAACTAGGTTTCATCTTTGGTGTCAATTCCAATCAGTTAATAATGGCTTCCTGGCGCAGTGTACTGAGAAAGCTTTTGAGGTAAAGGCTTTTGGGGTATGGAAGGAGGCGGAGCAACATCAGTCTTATCTGCCACCTCTAGTCTAGAGAAGAGATAAATGAATGAACATTTTATTTAAAAAAAAAAACCACACTTCTTAATTTTTAAAAATAAATAAGATTTCTGGATGATTTTCTAGATCTGGATTATCATTTGATTGATATTTTCTATAGGTAGAAAAAAGATGGCTTATAGGAAAAACTGTGACAATCTTGCCACCCCCTCTCAAGCTGATTCTGTAATCAGTCTCTATTACATCATATCCCTAGCTGAATACTAAATATAATAACATGACAATTATGAAAATAACTCAAATTTATGTATTTTTGTGTTCTTAAGCTCATATTCTGACTTTAAAAGTGTAATTCTAAAAAGGATGGTAGAAATTACCAATATACACTAATTTTTAATAGCATCTCCCAATTTAAAAATTTCTGAAACTTTAAATTCCTATCTATAGGTTTATTCTATCAAAGTAATTCCAAATAGTTAATACTATTTTCAAAAGAAACAAACAGGCATAAAAGGTTTGGGTGCAGGATTTAATACAATGGTTCTGTGTATCAGAATCCCCTATATTATGTTTGAGTGCCATTTTGTAGGCCCTGAAAATAACCAGCTGAAAAGTACATGGGGAAGGAGTGTGGGGAACACACATACATACATACACGTAGTGTATATATATGTATTTATTTTCCTTTTGGCAAAGACCCACTGGTGATCTTATGTGCCTCCTTAGTTAAATTAAGTACCACTGACTTAATAACCTATGGCCCGAACTTAGAATTTAGTTCACAAACTGTGACCTTGAACAAGTTACCAAACATTTTCACTGTCTCGTTTCCATATCTGATTCAATTTCCGCAATCATTCTGTAATTAATATTATGGATAATTTCACAGTTTCGTAATCCACACTCATCCTAGTTATAGTAAATCAAGAAGTCTAGTCACAGAATCCAGTATTAGACTTAATTTAGATAACTGTTCTATTTCCAAAGTACTGCCTATGCATTAATGACTAGTACTGACCGTTGTTTTTCCTATTAAAAAGAAAAAAAAAAAAGGCAATACAAGGCACTTGATGTTTGGTAGACCACTTGCCACCAAACAGACCTATAAAAGTCATATTCAAATTTAAAATATTCCTCCTATAAGGAAAAAGTAAATTTCACTTAATAGCTGCATATGAAGGTTTTGTTTTTTTAAAGCGTGAAGTATTACAATAATACACCAACACTAATTTTATACAATGTCTTCCAGAAACAGAAAAGGAACCACTTCGCGACTAATTTTATGAGGCCAGTATTACCTTGATACCAAAAATAGTACAAAAGAGAAATGCAGACTAATATCTCTCATTAACTTAGATGTAAAAGTCTTCAACGAAATTTTAGCAAAGAGAATCCAACAATGTATTTTTTTTTTTAAATACTACACCAGAACTAAGTGGGATTTACTCAAGGTATGCAAGGTTGGTACGATATTTAAAAATCAATAAATACAATCTAGTAAATCAAAAGGCTAAATTTAAAAAAAATCACATGACCTATCAGTACACCAGGAATAAGAAGGGAGCTTCCTCAAACTCACAAAGAACATCTACAAAAAAACCCTACAGCTAACATCATACTTAATGGTGAAGACTGAATGCTTTCCTTCTAAGATCAGAAATAAGTCAATGATGTCTACTCTCGCCACCTTCATATAACAGAGCACTGAAAGTTCTAGCTATTGCAATGAGGCAAGAAAAAGAAATTAAGGGCATAGCAATTGAAAAATCAGATATAAACCTGTTTCTATTTGCAGATGGAATAACTGCCTATCTAGAAAATTAAAGGAATTTTCAAACAAACAAAAAATGCTAGAACTAGTGAGTTCAGTAGGGTCACAGAATACAAGATCAACACAAAGAAATCAATTGCATTTCTATGTACTGACAATGAACAAATAGAACTGAAATTAAAAATGCAATACCAGTTACAATTGCTCTTAGGAAAATAAAATACTTATGTATAATCTAACGAAATATGCATAGGATCTGTATGATGAAGATTATAAAATTCTGATGAGAGAAATCAAAGACCTAAAACTTAGACATATACTGTGTTCATGGATCGGAAGACTTAACATAGGAAAGATCTGTAAAGATCTGTTTTCTGTAAACTGTTGTATAGGTTTATCTCAAAATCTCAGCAATTTCTTTGTAGACATAAATGAGCTTATTCCAAAATTTTTTGAAAAAGAAATCACTCTTCCTGATCTTAAGGCTTACCATACATAACTGCAATAAGCCTGACAATGTGGTACTGGCAGAGAGACAGATACAAGATCAATCAGGAGATAAGAGAACCTAGAAATAGACCCACACAAATATGCCCAACTAATTTTTAACAAATGAGCAAAAGCAACCCAATAGAAGAAAGACAGCCTTTTCAATAAATGGTGCTGGAGCAATGCGACATGGTTCAAGAAATATTTCATGAATGTCCTCCCCTTTGCTATCTATCATTCTAGTAGTTCCTGAAAGCCCAGCCTGCAAAAAGCCTCCCAGGTTAAATCTTACATATGTGACAATTTTCAAGTTCTCTCGAGGTACATAAAACAAAATCCTAGAAGTCCTTTAATCAGGACTTTGCCTTCCCCCAAAATGCACAGTATTTGCAATCCAATACAAAATGTTTTATTTTGTTTTTAATTGGTTATCTATATATGTCCTTTTACATATTGAAAAGCCATTGGATCTAAGACTATCTTACTTACCCTCCAAATACAAATATTACTTAATGAAATGTCAAAAAGCAATGTAACTGAATAAAAAAATCAACCACTACTGCTCCCACTCCTTTGAAACAGGTAAACAGAATTAAACTATCTTTTACAACTACAAACTGTATTAATTTCTTTCCTAATTAAAATGACAATATTTTTCACAGCCCAGTGACAAGCTTAACCCTATCATAATTTTCCTCTGTATGTAGCCAACATTAAACAGAAAGAATTGTTTTTGACAACTTATAAATCTGTCTTACTTCTGAAAAAGTACTCTAATGCTGTCTGAAACTATTAACAAGTCATTGAGTGTACACTATAAACAGGCATGCAACTGACTGCCTTCCCTAAACCTGTGCCTCCCATAGGCAACTAGGAAGGGTTAATGAAATTTCAAAAATAATAAATCCAACCTGAAAAAAGAAACCTTATTTCTCTTTCACATGTCATTGTTTCCTGCCTCTGTAGGAGCAGAACACATGTCCAAAGAGAATCAGTAATAGAAGGTAGATCAAATTGAGTGATGCTTTTAATCCACAAAACTTATAGGACAAATAAAAAGAATAAAACAGTATCAAAAACATTATATAAAAGAAAAAATTTAGATATATTAAGTAACTGGGAAATGCTGGTATAGTACAATTCTTCGTGGCACCAAGAAACCCTAAAGTAAGTGAATGTGTACAGCATTTTATTAGTTCAACAGGTATTTAAATCTCTCACCATGCTAGGTAGTCAACTAACCACCCTGAAACTTGCAAGCTATCATACATGAATGACTATTATGCAACCCTCAATAGGAAGAATACCCCAATTTTCCCCCAATGAGATTTTTCAAAAATTTTTGACCAACTTGAAATATACAAATGTGTGTGTGAAACAGTTCAATGTATACTTATTTTAATTCATTTAGTTTTATAAATGTTTCGAAAACATAAAGCACAAAAATTTTACAAAACAAATTTGTTCAAACTTTACATACATCTTTCAACAAGTGTCATCTCATTACTTTCTTTCTGAGTCATCTAAAAGTATCAAAACATGAATAATCTTCAGGTCTATTTAAGCTGTTTGAGAAGCAATATTTTCTGAAGTCCTTTAGAACACTGTCACTGGAAATGTTACTCCAAGCCACAAATATCCATTCATATGATACTAAGACAGTAGGTTTTTTCATTGTTCTATGGGTATATAAAAGTAACTACTTAACAATATTGATTTTGAAAGTGAGCTTTTAAAAGTTTTACAACCTTTGTAAAAGTTTACAACAAATTATGATAGTAAACCACCACCACCCCCAACAATGATTTCTTGTTTGTTTAAACTCTTTATCCCCTTGTACCTATTCCCTTGGGAAACCTGTATAACCATTCAAAACAAGCACCGACTGGCATCATTTCAAGCTTGTCTGTCTTCTCCAAATATTATATTCCTATTCAAAATAAAATATTGAGAGAGGGCCTCAAAATATAAAAAGCTTTGTAAGGATTCAAAAAAAATCACTTTTTCTGAGGAATATTTTTGAGTAAACCTCACTTCATATTGAACATATACACATGAAAAAATTGAGTATATGCTTGTACTACAAATTAAAACTCCAAGATAAAGACTACAGAGAAATGCTGTAGGAATTTGGAAATAACATAGGACCTCCATTAGATGATGAGCTTCTAGAACAAATCCCGTTATCATCTCTGTATTACCAGTGCCTGGAACAGTACAGGAACTCAACAAATGTCCATTAAGTCAATTTACATGGAAAAGAAAAAAAGAAGGCTTCATGGAGGAAATGGGACTCAGGCAGGGTTATTAAGGAGAGATGGAACTAAAGTAAGCATAGGCAGAGAAGATCATGACCAAATAAACAGGGTTGTGTTTGACAAGCCTGCTCTTACTAGACATGAATGTTCTGTATTTTTTAGTATTGGATATAATGAAGACAGGTTTTCAAGATATCAAAAGTTAAAGAATACATGAGGTATTTTTTTAATATCTGAAAACAATGGGTATACTGTGTTGGAATGGGAAAAAAAAAAAAAAAACTCAGTAAGCCATATTAACTACCCAATAAAAACCAAGGGTCTATAATATTCCTGTTGACAAGATGGCCACAGGTATCAAAAGGACTGGCAAATTAGAATACAGAGATCAAGTTTTTGCTTCCCATAGTCCCTCGTTTGGTCTCTCTGAGCATGAGAAAGTAAGAGATGAAAGTGATTTGACTTATAAAAGCGATTTGTATTAGGTGGTGGGATGTATATCTTATATCATCTGACAAAACAAAGCTTATTTCTATACATATTTATCCTTTGTTTCTCTTTGTTGCTAACTCTCCTTGATATTGAGTCTTACTGTCATGAAAGATATGTATTGCCAGGGGTAAATATGTTCAAAGATAAGGCACAACAGAAAAGTGTTTGCCTATAGCAACAAGAAGAGTTGGGGTATCTATAAATGCCCAGGTCTCAAGATTAAAACAGTTCTATACAGTTCTCCAGCATTCATTCAAAATACGAATTACACTAAAACAGGTAAAATTATATACAAGTATCACCTAGACTGTGAAACAGATTTCTGATATTAAATGTTCATCTTTGGGGAGGAGGGGAGATCATGGTGACTGCAGCTAGAGGTCAATACCCCCATTAGAATTAATAGGCTATTTTTAAATTTTACAAAAGACAAAATTAGGCATAAATTTAGAAGAGTTAAGAGATAAAAGGTAAATTCTCAAAATCAGAACAGATGTCCTAAAAGAGATTCTCTCTCTCTCTTTCTCTCTCTCTTTCTCTCGCACACACACACTCAGTAGTTCCTACTAAAAACCACCTACAAGTCTCAACTGCACAGAAAAGACATTACATACATTACGGGTTTTTCGAGCTTTATTAACTTAGGAAGACGTAGGCCTTCTTTTTAGTAAACCATCAGACTCTGGTGCAAAAGAGAGTAAAAATAGATCACTTCAGCTGTTATGAAAATAATGTAAAATATTACCCTTGAGGAACCGGTAGTATCAAAAGAAAAGCTTAAAAAAAAAAATCATCACAAAAGTTTTCATCAAAGTAGTATCTGGCATTTTTAAACTGGCAATTGAAGAAAATTAGCAATATTTAGAGTAGCTTTAAATAGCAATACATTTCTATTAAAGGAAAAGAATGCAAACTGAAAACTCACTATGACATTAAATAACAGATATGGAATCACTTAATTAGCCTTATTTTAAAAGTCACCGATAGCCTTTTTCATATTTATAAATAAGATTCCTAGTACTAGAAAAGAAAAATCTAAAATTCTTGTTCTTACTTTTGTGTTATATAATTTCTTTGCCACTAAAAAACTTGTTTTAATAATTTGTTTCTATGCAACCATAAACACATCATAGGCCTTCTGGTATCTTTTCTTTTCTATATTAATACACATCATAAAAGACAAGTCACCTTCTCTATTTGGCTGTCTGGGGCTGTTTTTAAGCATTAGCAATAAAACTTAAATCCACAATGTCCCAATACACTTCTGATAAACAAGTTAGAAATATAAGGAAGGAGAATAAGCTTTCAAATAAAATTTCTACATGGCAATGCAACATTTTAGGCCCTGTCAATCTAACTTTTTTTTTTTTTTAAACTAAGCACCTTCCTACCACCAAACAATCACTTCCAAAAGAAAACACTTTCTGGCATTCTCCCCAGGAATATTTTTTGTTGCCTTGTCTGTTACACTCTGTACTTAGTGCTTACTATCACTGTGACAATATATTGCAAGATTCTGTCCATCTGGCTCAAGCAATATAAACTAAAAACACAATTAATATGAAATTAAAAAGATAAACATATGTGGTGACACTAGATGGTGTGTGCATGCATGTGTGTAATAAGGAAAGTGAAAGTACTTAGATATCAGCATTTAACACTGGTTATTTAAGGACTTCTAATGTTAATTCCTGACAAATTACTAAGATAACCACCTAAAATGTATTTCAACACTGTTAACTCATAAATGACTAATTTTCCCCATATAGATAGTTCCAAAATAAGTATATATCTACTTTTCCACAGACCAAGATTTTAAGAAAAACATAAATTTCTCAATTTCTCAAACCTCTTTCTTAAAAAGCCTCAACATAAAGTTCTGGTCACAAAGAAAGCACCAAATTTGTAACGGTAGAATTTACTTTTATAAAGGAGGCAAGCAGCAAATAAGTTCTTTACAATCTGCCTATTTCTTAAGTCACTTAACTGTAAATCCAGTTCAATACAAAAAAAAAAGAGCATTTCCGTATTAACAAAACATTTAGAAAACCTTATTTCTTAAACTCTTCACTACAGAAAGTATTTTACATAGGGCTTGTTCAACAGAAGATGCTAACTAACCTGCACTCAGTTACTCAACTACTAAATAACAAAAGACATCCATTATAATGTTTTCTCCCAAAAGACAGAAAAATTTCTTTAAATGTTACAGATATAGACATACGGACATACAAGCAGAGAAAATATGATTTCACTGACATACAGGCAGAGAAAATACAGTATGAAGGTATCGGAATCTGAGAGCTTTCAGCTTTAAAGGTAACCATTCTTATACTCATAAGGAATGACTTGACATATGTTTGGGCAAAAATACACTTCAAGTTGGTAGGTCAGAACAAAGCATTGATTCTATCATCAACTACCAAAGACTTCGCTTTCCTAAATATGTAAAGTAAGTATATATAGAATAATAGGATCCGGACAAAGGACAAATCACAAAATTCCAAATTTCTGATTTATTAACTAGCACTTAGGACCACATTTGAGATTAGTTTTCTAGGACAGTCCAAGAAAGCCTGGCGAATTTCCAGACCTCAATCTTCCTGTGCTTTTTAATTATTAAAAAGGGAGGAGAGGTAATGGTTGTAAGAAAAAGATGTGCTGTCTTCTAATTTTAATCAATATAAGTAGGCTTCTTATAATGTCATGGGGAGAGACTTAAATTAAACAAAGACAGGAAAAATAGAAGCCCAGTGTTCTTTCTTTCACAAATGAGAGAATTCCACTCTTCTATTCCTTTCACCCCTGGCAGGACACTTTAATGTCTATCTTGGTGACATGCTACATAAAATCTTAAAGGACACTATTTCTTTCACACAGGCAGAACATCTTCCACATTCAGTAAATATATAGTGTAGGTACACTATGTGCCAAGCACTATGACATTTAGGTACCAAGCAGAAATAGTGAAAAAGAAAACATTTTCAAAATTTGAGAAATCTTTAACCTCAACCTGGAAAGAAAAGAAAAATGAGAGGCTTAATTTTCAAAACAAAACAATGAAAGGAGAAAAAGAGAAACTCACAAGTCGTTGGATACTTCTGAATTTCAATTAAGGCTTATTCTAATTTCTCTTATAAGTGGGAAGGCAGGAATGAGAGAAAAATAATCAGAAGATCACAAAGTCTAGGAGATTTCGATCTTTATCAATGTACTTTAAAGAGGAAAAAAAATCATGTTAATGCTGCCAAAAAAAGTAGACTTCTGTCTTGAAACAATTTACAAGATAAAAAAATGAATAAAAAATATAAAAATCAAGTGAGTATACTGACAGCATACAAAAGTGCTCACTAGTCATTACTATTTGATATTAAGAGCAGCCACACCAATTCTTTACTCATAGGTAGTAAGAATACTTTAAAAGTACATAAACCCTTCATAAAGGCATTCATACTAGCTATAAAGAAATTCATACCAGTACTCTTAATGAATAAAATAATAAAATAATGTTACCTATCTTGTCAAATGAAAATTTATAGATAATTGAAACAAAAAGCAAAATCAAGACAGAGATTTAAGTCACAATTATAGAATTAGAGAAAATCTAAACTAGTAATCGAAGATGAGTATCAACGAAGTAAGGTTATTACTGCAAGTTACCAATATCTTTCACTGAAGAAGAGCGACAGTGTCCCTAACTGATTTCCCAGCTTCCACTTTTAACCCATCCAATCAGTTCTTCATCCAGAAGTCAGATCCTTTATTAAAGCACACAAAATCAGTCGCTCCCCCAATTTAAAGCCATTCAATGGGTCCCCATAGCCCTTAAAACAAAACTTGAACAAACCTTTTAAGGCCTTCCACAGTTGGGCTCCTCTTCAGCCTCAATATACACCACACAAGTGAACTTCTTTATTAGAACATCAAACAATTTCAGGCCTTGATAAATTCTTTCTACCACCACCTTTCCTATCTCTAATCCCTTTTAATGGGTGAGATGATGGAGTGGAGTAAAACACTGAGAAAATGCTTGAAAAGGCTGAAGAAAAGTTAGCAGATCATGAAATGAAAAAAGGCAAAATGTCAACTCTAGTTTGGAAATAGTTCTCAAACCACTGAGAACAGTTTGATTACATTTACGAAGGAATTTAAAATATAGATGTTTATCGTCTACGGCCATGCCACCCTGAACAAGCCCGATCCCGGAAGCTAAGAAAGGTCAGGTCTGGTTAGTACTTGGATGGGAGACCAGCTAGGATCCCAGGTGCTGTAGGCATAAAAAATAAAAATTATGGAATTGTCAACTGACAAAGTCCTTGCAATCTGTGAGGTCAACCAAGGATTGCCTCGCCTCAAAAAAAAATAAGTAAAAATAAAGTAAATAAAATAAAATAAAGTAGATGTTTATTTAATCTTCACTCCCAAGAAACTACTCATCACTAAACTTTTAAAAAACTAAAATTATCAGTTAAAATTCTATGATATGTCTATAACCATTACCCCTCCCTCCAAAAAAGCCTCATTTGCTATTTAATTCATAAAAGACAAGGGAAAGCCCTTAAGCCTAATAAATTTTCTCTAAAAATATCTAAGTCACAATAATATAAAACATGCATTCTTCCTCTAAAATCCAAAGAAAGCTAAGCAAAAATTTCAGATAAACATTCTAAATCAAATGAATATCTGCATCTAGTTTACAGTTACTGGCTCTTGCTTATTAGTAAAAAATGTTAAAGTTATGCTGGTTTGCCCACTTTAAAGATAAATACATCCATCCGACTTTTAACAGTTACGAAAGTTGTTTCATATATTCGCGTATGTGTTTCTATAAAAGAGGAATAGCAGGAATAATAAAATCAGATTAACACATTTTTACTTAATATTGCAAAGTATATTTAATCTAAATTTTTCATTTACAATTTTAAAATATTTCCTCCAAATCTAGCTTTAATCCTTATCTTCTAAACTGAAAGAAAAAATTTTTCCTTCAACACTTTAATAGCCTTGCTATATGAATACTTCCTAAAATCTAACTGACAATTTTGTTCTATGTTAATTTCTACAAAAGAATTATTTTAATAATATCTCAATAGATTTTTCCCTCTACAACTTAATGGAACAAAATATATATATATTATAGGTAATAATTTTTACTGTAAGTATTTATATTTCTCTATATAACCCCAGGCAGAAGTTAAGAAATAGGTTTCAAAAAGTAGAAAAAGCAGCATGATAAATGTAACACTAACAGTTTTAATCAAGGATCAAAGTTATAGCAGAACATAGGCAGTCTAAATTAGCTTCAGTCAGAAAAGCTTCATATCAACATCTGTAAAATATATTACACTTATTCCACAAATTTTATCACCTTCACTAATAAAACTTTCACTTGAAATGTCATATTTACACTGAAAATGAGCCTTGTTTACTTCAACAATAATCAATAACTGATAAGGTTTACTACATGGATAATTAAGCTATTTTCTAATATGCCACCACCTATATCTCATTAACAAAACCAGAAAAAGTCCTGTTTACTTAAGCTAGCAGTAAAAGGAACTTTTTGTGTTCGGCAATATGACAGGCAACCCTGGAAAAGTAGAACTGAAGAACAGTAAATAAAGTTAAACTGTTTATTTTTAAACCTAATAGTGGAAGAAAGTTAACACACTGGTACATGTTTGCTTATGTTCTAATAAGTTAAATATTTTGAAAAGAATTCTGTTAACCCACCTTGAATGCCATTCCACCATTTCAACATCCTCCCATTCAGAAATATTTATATCCATCATTCATTCTCTTAAAGAACAAAGATCAATTATTGAGCTATCCCTAGTCCTTTATTTGTGAAAGGTTTAAACGTGAGACAAAAAAATTCTTACTAGTGAGCCACTGAAAGATACTAAAATGATTCAAAGAAGTTCAAACATAGTGCTTTCCTCCAAGTTAAAAGCTACTGTCCCAGTGCCAGAAACTATGGCCACAACTGGCCAACGTTTAGGTTCAGGTCTAACCTCAGAATAGAAGTCTGGGATCAGAACACATGTAAAAGGAAAGCAAAGGACTGTTACCCCTTGTCATACTCAGTGATATATTTGTACACCGAGAAGACAGAGAAGGGACAGGAGCAACCAGATAGAAGAAAAGGATGCAGTCAAAAAGCAGTTGAAAGAACATGGGAAACGACTGGCTGGCTGGTGACTCAGGAGTCAATAATTCTAATCCACTAAGTCTGAAGACCAGTTCCTGGTGGACTTCACATACCCTCTTCCCATTTAACACTTATACCCACCTGACCCAATTTTCAGTGAAAACCAATTTTGCTTAAAAACAAGGAGCAACTGCAATAAAAGTTTGAGCCCCCCACCCCCCAGGAACTTACATATCAATAGGTATTAAAAGCCTCATAAATGTGATAAAAAGAATGACAGTGACAGGCTGATTAGATTATGCCCTCGGTGCCACACAATCTAAGATTCGTCTTTAATATCACCATTTTCAAGTATAAATAAGCACTTGAAGAGCACTCGAGGAGAGGTTTGGGAGTAATGTCTATGAGAAAAGGCAGTAGCACTGGTTAAAGTAAAGAAAATTGGTTTTATCATAATAAATTTAATTTTTTGCTTACTTTGATATTTAAGAGTTTTAAATTTTTTATAAGCTATTTCATTCGTTTTATAATTATACCATAAGGTAAAAAGGTAAACTAAGATGTCAGGGAGAGAGACAAAAAGTGAGACATATTATTAGAAAAGTAGAAATAACAGTGAGGAAGCATATTGTTTAAATGAGAAACAGAAAAAAGGACCAAACCTGAGGATTGTTCATGAGAATGAAAGCAAGCATTTAATCCTTTCAAGAGGTGAATGCTACTGTTGCAGAAGATAGTTGCAGGAGCATAGTACTAGGTATACAATAAAGCTCAACAGTTTTTCTTAACAGAAGTACTGGACTCTGCCTGTCTATCCTATTTTCTGCTTCCCTATTTATTTTAGCACAAAATATTAACAGTTTTCACTAATGGATAGTAATGTTTCTGGATCCCTGAAACTAACTTAAAAAGAAAGGCTGAGAAGTATAGACTCCTTCAAGAGCCTGCCATGTCCTATGACTTTCCTTTTTATAAAAATGTTTTCTGTGATACTAAACAGCTTTAAGCTGAGGTGATGGGTTTGTCTCTTAATGTGACATCTTTGCTAATATCATCTTGAGTTCCTCTGGGAAAAACGAACACAAAAACACACATGAAGTTCTGAAGTGCAACATTTTTAATGCTCATTTTCAAGCTGAAAGCACAGCATTTCTAATTTATTCTATGCAGCCAGTGCCTGCAATTTATGCTTCTGGAGGCAACGAAACTCAAAGCAATGTTTCTCAAAGTATGGAGCTTGCATAACCTCCATCAAAATCACAAAAATGCTGATTTCTGGGCCCCAATCTAGACTCACCAAATCAAGTTCTCTGAAAGTGTGTCTGGCTGCATTTTTAATAAGCATTTCTATATGTCAAGTTATAGGTAGGTATTAGGTATGAAAATAAGAATGTTTTTAAGCATGAGATGTTGTAACTCACACAAAGTACATATTCAATAATAGTCTGCTCTCTCTCTCTGGAAATGGAGAAAATGGGGGATTTTATTTTATCCCCGGAGAAAGTACCCTAGTAGTGGGGGTGGCTTTTGTTCTTGGTTGGGTTTTTTGTTTGTTGAGAAGAGGTGTTAATTGATAGAAAAAGAGTATTAAAAGTAGACTACAGATAACCCCTAAACATGATTTCTACTTTAAACAATGAAGAGTCATAGAAATCATGAAAAAAATTATTCCTAATATTAATAGAAGTTAGGAATTATTTCTAATATTAATATTCCCAATATAAACACTTTAAACCTCTTAATTTAAAGATGAGAACAAACATCAGTCTTTCTTTCAAATTATATATCCATTTGGTTTGAATATCTACAATCTTGTTTAGCCTCTATGCAACTAATAAAAGCAAAATATTACATGGGATGAGGAAGATAAAAATAAACTCATTATTTTGTGCACAGGAAATCTTGTATCAAATACTTAATAATTCCTGTGATTCACCAAGATTCAACTAATACAGAAATCATTATATATTTATAGCTAAAAGTTACTGCCTATATGTACAAGTATGCATTATATATTGCAATGTATGTATATGTAATTTGTATTACATATATTACAATCTATAGGATTCTAAAATTATTTTTTCACTTAAATTTATTTTTACCAACTTAAAGATATCTTACTTGACCCTCACAATAATTCTATGGGGTAAACAGGCCTAGATATCATTATTCCTGACCAACTCCTACTCTAGACTTACAATAAATAGATTCATACTTGAACCAAAACAGATCTTAGAATCCTTCCTGGTGGCTGAATGCAATGTAGTTCAGCTACACTTGAGTGCTAAACAGAGCTTGCTTGTATCTACCCTCTGTGGTTGATTCAGTGGGTCTAAGGTGGGTCTCAAGCATTTTTATCCAGTATTCAAGGTGATTCTAATGCTAGGAGGTCCTCAAGCCACAAGTTTGAAAATCACTAATCAATTCAATCCCAGTTGAGTTCCAGAGAGATGAAATGATTAGGTCATTATGTGGCAGAGCTGGGACTCAATCCCACTTCTAGTCTCATTTTCACTTTCCACACCATTCACAAAACATGACTTAGAAAATCTTTCTTCACTTACTAGGAATTAAGCATAAAGAAATCTTCATCAATTATCAAGAGGTTTCATCGAGCTGAACTCTGAAAACTGCTTTAAGGGGTAATAGTTTAGAAGATATGATGTGAGCATGTATTCCAAAAAACACTATTGTAACTCTTTTTTCCTCCCTCTGGATATTCCAAACAAAGAGAATAGGAAGATGTGCCATATTAGTCAAAGTCACTACATGCATAATCTCAGTTAATCTGTATAATTTTATAAAATAGATACTATTTCTGCCAATTTGACAGATGAAGAAACTGAGGTTTAAGTGGTTGTAATTTGCCAAGGAATATAAAGTGGTCAGGCCAGGACTGACCAAAGTTAAAAGCATGAACTCAACCTCACTTATATACTATGGCCAATGTTCCTATTACTAGGTCTTATTCACTGCCTAAGCAATAAATTTTGATATAGTATTCTGCATAATCTTTTATTTGCTTTTAAAGTCACTAAGAACTCTGTCCGGTTCTTATTTCATAAAAAATCAATCATTTACCTCAGACCCTTCCTCTTTACTATATTAGTGTAAATTATTTTCCTGCCTCCCTGCTACCCACATTATTTCTCTGCAATCAATTTTATCTGCTGATCTCAATGGTTTCTCTTGGGTGTCATTATGAATAACCTGCTCTCCTCCAAACTGTAATGACATAGCCTAGGCTAAAAAGCCCTTGATTGGGAAAAATGTTTTCCTTAAAATGATAATCAATTACATTTTTCTCCTTATAGTATATCGGCCATTGTCAAGTTCTGCCATTTCTTATTTTCATCTTCTTTTGAATCTGCTATTCTCATCTTCGAGATAGTTCCCCCACCATTTACCAAAGCTATTTCACACCAGTTTCTCAACTGTCTCCTGAAATTACATACCATTTCATACAGAATTCCCTGTGCTAGGTCTATCTTAGATATTCATGTTTGTTTCTCTTAGGCCTTCCCCCTGGCATCACCATAATTTCACCAAACCTCTAGACCTAAGCTGTCCAATACAGCAACCACTAGCCACGTGTGGTTACTGAGTGGTTACTGAGCACTAGAAATGTGGCTAATCTAAATTGAAATGTGCCATAAATGTAAAATACACACTAGATTTCAAAGACTTAGTACAAAAATAAATCTCATTAATAATTTTCATATTTAAATACTATTAATATACTGAGTTAAATAAAATATATTATTAAAATTAATTTCACCTTTTTCTTTTTACATTTTTTAATGTGGCTACTGGAAAATCTAAAATTAACATTTTGTGGCTCACATTTGTGGCTTGCATTATATTTTTTCTGTGGCACTACTACAGATACTCCACCACCCTGAACTTAACTGACCCAATGCCCTTGTTATAACATGTGTCACATAAGACCTTCTTAGAACATATCCAACTCTTTCAGCCATCTCTTCAAAGTTATATCATTCCATAAAAAAAATCTAAAACGATGCTTCATCACAAATAACATATGTGCGCATTTCAAAGAACACCATCTAGAAATGAAGCTACTGCCATGAAGTCTCTAAACTGAAAACTACAAGTGTCAAATGAGCTACTAAAGGCACATAACTATCCTGCCTATTCTAAAAACAGTCCTCTCCTATATTTGCAAATTATGCTCTGACATTTTTCTTATTGCTCTCTCCTGTGTACTTAAAAGGTGCCCCCAAGAAGGTAAGGCAATGGCTATCTTCAACAAAGGAAAAGGGAAATCCTAAAAATCATCAAAAGGTAATTATAACTTCTATTGCTAAAGTATCTAGATGTAAAACTAAATGTATATAAAATTCTGGAAGTTAGAAGATACATTATTAAGAAAGAAAATCACTATAACTTTCAGAAAGGATGCATTTAACAGCATCTGCCACAAATCCTGTTCAACAAGATGTGACTCAAACTCCTACCATGGTCATCTAGTAGCATTTCTGTCAAGTGAAGAAGTCACACCAATACTTCTTTAATTGTCTTGGCCAAGAGACGCATCAAAGACAATTTTCATGAATCTGCAGAATCAGAAATGAGAAACCAATATATCAGATGAAAAACCAATGGTTTGTTAATGTCAGACTGGAAAAGGAACAAGAGAGAGCTTTCTGTTGAGAAATACTCTGAAAATATAAACTACAACAAAATGTAAGCTATCGCTGTTTTAGGTCAACTACTAAACATGTTGATTATCCATGGAACCCAAATATCCAGTAAGACATAATAAGAAACTTTTTATATCGAGCTACATTTTATTTTTAATTGGGCTTTATATAATATGTTCAATGTGGAACAAATAACATATGACTCCTCTATGATGGATGAAAAACTGGTAAGTGGGACACATTTAAGAGATTAGCTATCAATTACTAAAATTTTACTGTGGTAAAATTTTACCACAGTGAAATGAATACATACACAACAAACTATGGGCTCCATGTTTTCAATGATAATTCAGAGAAGGAAATGGAAAGTATGTGATCAAGTCTGCCACTATGTGGGATAAAATAACTTGCATCAGAGAGTAAACAATATTCACCAATAAGAGTCCCTAATACAGCAGGCACTCAACAAATTGTTTTTCTCCTATTCATGCCAAAGACCAACAAACATAAAAAAAAAAAAAAAAAATCAAGTCACAAGAAATGTAAATGGAGGAAGAGAATGAGCAGAAAAATAAAAAGTCAACTTGAAGATGATAAAGAAGATGGCAATGTGAGCAGCAATTTAAGATGATCCTAAAAAGCAAGAGGCAAGATTTTCTTTAAAATGAAATCTAATAGATGGTTAAGTAAGGGGCTTAGTCCTCAGAATATTTATGAGTTTTTCAATATATATCTGCTCAATTCCACTGACACTAAAAAGACAGTACAAGGCTTAAAAGCAGCTGTCCCTCACTTTTGCTTGCTGGAACTTACTGCAGGAGATAGCACAACTTTTTACTTTTCTTCACAAAATATTGATATACCAGCTGTAAAAATTTATTTATAATTAAATACATCATGTATATATAATGCACAGGCACCTAAGATATATATTCTGCAAATTTTCCTGAGGGATAAGATACAAAATTTTTTATTTACATAAAACCCTGATTTAAAAAGTAGACCAAATTAAATTATTTCTTGATGTCCCATCGGGTCCTTAGAATTAGGTATTAAAATTCAAGGAAAGTGATTAGCAGAAAGTGTAGGAGAAAGCTTATTTAATAATTTATTTGGTAATAATGTATTAACTCATTGGCATTTACTCAACGCTGACCATAATGAAGGAGAAAATGTCTTCCTAATTGTTAATATCATAAAAATCCACAGGTATAAAAACTAGAACTTGCTAAAAGCAGGAGAACTCATATTTCTACATATGAGTTCTGGGAACAGGAGAGTAGTACCAGTCATCAAACAATAACCATATTTAAGTACCCAGGGTATGCAAAACGTTATGGAAATATACCAAAAGAAATAGTCTTTTTCTGTCCTTGGGGAATCTGTAATCCATTCTGAATAGTGAACACATTAAAATCTTACAAGTTATTTAAAATAATTTGTGTACTTATTTGCAAGCCAAGTACATGAGGAATGTGAAGACTCAAGGAGATTAAAAAGTTTCATAGTAGTTTATGAAAAAGATTCTAACTACATTTGGAAAGTAAAGATAGTTGATTGTCTAAAGGAAGAGGGTACCCAAGGAAAAGAATGGCACACATGCAGAGAGCAGTCTGTAATGAAAAGTAATGAAAAATCAGAAAGTTCATTAACAGGGAAGAAAGAAATGGGGCCTTCACAATATAGTCAGTGGATAAACTATACAGAAGAAATAAGGAAAACCAAGGTAAATAGTTCTTACAACTAAAAGACTTATGATAACTACATATTATATTCATAGTCACTGGATAGTGACCTTACAGGTTAGTAGGCCTGAAAGTGTAAGGGTAAAGGGTAAAACTCTGTCCTAGGCAGTCCACAGGGTACTAGATAGTCAGAAACAAAGTGCAATACCTGCTCTCAAATTGCAAATGGTCAAAGAAGAAAAATCAGAAGTGGCTTGTTAAATTCAGCAATCTGGAATGGTATATTTTACTCAAGGACTAATTCAAAAAAAAGCACATATAGGTAGAGTTATTTGAGATTAAAAGTACATTGTACATTTTTTGATTAAAGAACTATCAGAGATGACGAAGTAGAAAGAAACAGGCGAACGCTTAATTTGATCCTACATAAAAGTACCAAAGTGACTAACAGTCATGTCTGAATATTAAAAGTTTCCTTATACTTCAGACATTTTTTACTCCAATTTTTTTTGGCTTTGAAGAGAACACATGCCCTCCTCTCACAGCCCTATACAACCCTTTCTCTCTCACACATCCCCCCGCCAACACTCTCACATATATCCTCATCCTCCTCTCACACATCCCCACAACCTTTACAATCCACACAGTTCTCTCATCCTCCACACCAACCTTCTCCTGTACCCCTAAGCACATTCACACCCAATTCAATGTAAATGTGCCATTTTCATTGATCCTTCCTATCTCACTTAGTTCATGTCCCGCCCCTCACCTTTTCTCCCCCAACTCTCAACCCACCACACACAACCGCTTTCCTATCTATCTAAATTTTAATTCATCTTTCGTTGAAGTCCTATTTCCTTTATGAAAGTTTCCCAACTACTATGCCACTTGATGATTTTTCTTGGTCCTGGATTTTTTACTTGGCTGGTATTCAGCTGGTTCTTCATACAACTTAGCATTCAAATATAAGCTGCATAATAACATATACTGTTGACATATATAATTCTCTCTTCAATTAGAGCATAAACATAAGCTACAGCTTTGTTTTCTCTGTAGGAACGTAGTAAGAGGCCACACCCCTTTTAAATGGCTGTTTCCCTACATACTATTTCCCTCTCTGACTTAAACTTGTCTAATAGCTCCCCAACCACATTTAATCCCTGGATTTCCTTCCACAATTTCACAATATCACATTTAAACACACAACTGAGAGGGTCTTGCAGTCATAAACTGGAAGTTGGCTTATGGAAATATGCAAAAGGCAAGAATGAATAATCGGCCTCATATAAATAATATTAGATCAATTTTAATATTTTTATAAATAACCTGGAAAAGCATATATCCAGCAAAACCTCCAAACTTACGGATTTCAAGATTTCAAGTTACCAAGTCAAAAGGCAAGTTATCAAGCCAAAAGGGAGAAACTTTAGAAAGTTCTCTGAAGGGTATAAAAGTGTTAATATTAATGTTTTCTAATATTTAATAAAAATTATTCTTGTTAAATAATTATTTATGAGGGAAAAATCTAGAAGTCATCAAGAATATTAAAAGACAATGACAGAAAGTACTGATGTATCCACAAAGGGCAAAATTTTATAATCTTTAAGAACTAAAAAAAAAAAAAAAACCCCAAAAACAAAATTACTAAAACCTTGTACAAAATAGACAGGTTACCCACATCTGATACTTCAAGAAGACACAGAGCTTTTCCTCAAAATGTTAAACTAGTGTTACTTCCCAGTTTAACATTCCACAAGGGTTGTTACGGGGAGTGGAGGACAAAATCTTAAAGCACACCATCCAAGGCTCCATTTCATCAGTACCCAATTTATTTTTCTAACCCTATACCCCATTACATTTTCTACTGCTTCTCTCCTGTCTAAAAGGAGTAGCCAGCATATCTATAAATATTATATTTACTGCCTTAATGCTCTTGCATATGCTGGCCACTCTGCATAGAATCTTCTTCCCTATCAAAGGCCACTTGGTGAAATCTTGCCATTCTTTCCAGGTCCAGTCAAATGCCACCACCTCCACATATAAAATTCTTTTTATGTCTAATCAATGAACTTGAGCTGAGCACCAATTCCAGCAGCACTGAGCCAGGCACCAAGAATTCAGAGATGAATTAGATAAACCTCTTATAGAACTAATGTGAAGAGAAAAAACTTGAGAAATGTCAATAATATAGGAAGTATAAGTGGATGAATTAGTTGCTTAGGGAACACAGAAAGGAGCACCTAACAACTTGCTAGGAAAGAGGGGTCCCACAGGAATTGGAGACAGTACAAAATAAATGGAATTTGGAGACAAAATTTGGAGGATGGGAGAGGTTAGAAGTTTTTTAGTATTCTAAGATCAAAGTGGCAGGCAGCAAGTGGCAAGAAATGAAGCTGGAAAGAAACAATCCCAGAGAGTACTGTATGTCATATTAAAAAGCTTGACCTTCACCCTGTGTAGGTGATGAGAAGTCAGTGCAGGGGTTTTAAACAGCTGAGTTTTCGGGTCATATATGTATATTCATCATAGATATCTTAGTTTCTGTAATCTCATGGTTTCTAGCAGAGCGTGGAAGACAAGTTTTCTTTTTCCCTGGTGTTCTTTGTTTGCTTTATTTATGAGTAGGAGAGGGAAAGGTCCATTTAAGACTCCAAGTAAGGGATGGTAGGAGTAAGACTAACACACTGGTGATGAGAATGGGCAAACAAGAATAGATTCAAGAAATAGTCAAAAGGTAAAATTCACAGGATTTAGTAATTTCTTGGATTTGGCAGAATACTTAAGTAAGCATTAAAGATGGAATCCAAGTTTCTGGCTCAAAAAGTTTAAACTTTAATCTTTCCCTTTCTATGAGCTCTCTCCTGAACCAACTCCTTGAGCACATAAAAATCTCAACTTTACCTTTCTCCCCATCTCCCTACAACCTTCTCGGCCAATATCTCTTAAAAAATAATCGACCACAGCTAAAGCAACTTCCTCAATCAACATTTTACTCCTCATCTTCAACAACATGGTCTTTGTTTCCACCATGCCACTGAATGTCTCTCGCCAAAATTACAAATAATCTCTGAATTGACAAATCTAGTTGTGACTTTTCCCACTGTATTTTATTTGATATCTCTGACACTGCTGAATAGTCCCTCTATCTAGATTTAACAATTGATGCTATACTAGTTTCCCTTCTAACTTTCTGGCAACATCTTGGTCTCCTCTACAAGTTTTTCCTCATCCTCTCCCCCTACCCTGAAATGTTAGTGTTTTCCAGAGTTTGACCTTTGGTCCTCTTTTTAGTCTTCTCTCTGCCTAGCTGATTCCATGCCTATACATCTCCTGGCTAACAGCCTTCAACATGAAGTTAACACTCTTGTGCAAATCAAGCCCTTCATGATCTCATTCCTGCCCAATTCTGTAGGCTCATCCTCCACCACTGCTCCATGCCCTATAATATGCCTTATGACCTAGGTCTCATGAACTAATTCCAGTTCCTCAAACATGTAATAATTATTCATGTACCCACATAAGTTGTTTCCTCTGCATTTGTATGGCCATCCTTGGCTCCTTTAAATTCCTTTTTACTCAAAGTGCAGGAGCTGACAGCATGGCAACACTGGGAGCTTGTAAGAAATATAGAACTTCAAGCCCCAGTCCAGACATACTAAATCGACATCTACATTTTAACGTTATCTCGAAGCGATTCATATGCATATTAAAGCCTGAGAATCACTGCTTAATTTATCATGACCACTATTACAATATACAACCCGTATCACAGAAAAGTCAAATACAACACTTTCAGAGCCTTGGTAAATCTCCCCCTTATACTCACTGCTTTTGACAGAGTAGTAATGGATTCTGATATTAACTCTCCTGTTCTTACAGTCACTTCTCTCCCTCTGGATTTAATGCTTGATACCATTTTGCTGGCCATGACACTGGCTCCAATGTAAGATTCTCACTCTCTAACCTGGGGCTATATGTCCTCAGACCTTGGAGACTCCCATAATGGGCTTTCTCAGGAGAGAACACACCCACCAGGCTTGATAGAGACGACATAAAATATTCATCCCATTTTATTCACCTGGTGAACTCCTAATCACCCTTCACAATTTCTCCAAGTCAGGAAAACAATACCTGACTCCAAACTGAATTAGGCCTTTTTTCCGTAGTCCCAAGGCACTCTAATACAGATATAATATGCTGCATAATTGCTAGTTTACTCATCGTTCTCCTCCAACTAAACTGTGAGTCCTCTAAGGTAAAGACTGTGTTTTATTCATCTCCATATTCCCAGTTCTGACATATACTTAATGTTTACTGGATGACTAATAAATAAGTCTGGAGTTCAAGAGGAAGATCAAAGTCAGAGATATAACTCTGGACATCTACATTTAGTTAAAAACTAAAGATGAGAGATGGGATTACTTCAGCAGGGAAGAGCATATAGATTAATAATTCCATAAGGATTGAACTCTGAGACACACAAAACTAAAAGGATGGGCAGGCTGAATGTTAAAGTGGTAAGGGGATGTAGTCAAAAAAACTGAGAGTAAAGGGACAAAAGAATTTCAAGAAGGAACAGAGAGACAATAGCATCAAAGTTACAGGAAGGTCAAGTAACTGAATATAGATAACAAGAATCCTTGAGATTAGGCAATTAGAAAATCATTAATCTTTGAAGGAATTATTTTGTTTATTTTGTGATAAGGAAACAAATGGAACAAATGGAAGCTATGTGGGATAGAAACCTTACAAGAAACTGGACAGTGAGAGGAAAAAAGGGAGGCTCTTCACATTATTATTAAAAAAATATTTACTGAGCACTGGACACTAGAAATGCAGTGATAAACTTGAGAACTATAATCCCTATCCTCATGGTGCTTTTATTTTAGCAGCAATAAATTCAGGAAGAAACAAAGCCAAGAAGGACACAAAAAGACTAGATCAAGGAAAATCTAAAAAGCATTCCTCACTTAGTGAAGTTCTAAAAGACAACCAAAGCCTCCAAAAAAGAGAGAAATGTCCCTTAGTGCCGGATGCCATTAATTTTAGTAATTAATGTGTCAAATATTTTTCTATTAAATTTTAAGTTTCTGAAGGTGTATTATGTTTAGAGTGTAAAGTTTATCATTCAAAAGTGACTAGTTTCTTAGACAAAGACTTCATATTCCTTTTCAATCTTCACAGTACTGGGCATACTGAGAAGTCCAAAGTAGGTATCCCTTAAATGTCGATTAATTTCAATTATAGCTAAAGGAATCAAGGATACGATATGAGTTTTCTATAAATTCAGTCATTTAAATTCAAACCAAATCCCTATGGATTTATTACTTTCTACTACTCATTTGCCACCTTTCGTTCATTCTTCCTAGTCTAAGAAACATAGAAATAAGGGCTTTCCTTTTATTCTCTTCAGCATCTTTCAGTTTTCTGCAAGCTAATCTATAAAAGTTAGAACAAGAGAAAACTGAATTCCTTGTATTTGGAGAAACAAAGTATGTTATATCTTTTAATCAATCTGTCTTAATGTGAATATGGGCAAATTCAAATGCCAAAAACAATCATACTTATCAAGGATGTTCTTCCTCAACCATCCACCATAGGTTAACAGGCAAAAAGTGAGTAATTAACAAACTACTATCAACAAATTACTTTCCAAATGAGTCAAAGAGATCCTGGATTTGTTTTCTTCTATGTGTGCAAATTTCAATTCTACCTCTCTGAATCAAGGTATAATCATTTTTAAAAATGCATTTACTCTGATCATTTGATTCACTAATTACTCAAGTGGTGATCAGAGCAAATGGATTCTGACTTAGTTCAGATTCTGGCTCATTGTATAACCAAAGGAACAACTCCTGTTTCTCAGCCTTTAAACAACTGTGGACAACCAATTATTTTTATTTAAGGGGTGGAGAAAATTTGTTGTATCAGCTCCAGGAACTATAACCACCAAAAACTCAATTTGATAACTCAACATTTTTCACTATATCATAGGTCTTAAGGGATACCAGAAACAGCGCCTGCCGTCACAGTAGGGACAGGGGGAGAGAATCCTGACAGAATAGGTTCAAAGAAAGTCACACTACCCTGGAATTGTAATTCATATTTTAATATACACGTCAAAATATTTAATTCAATAGAAAGAATAAATGTAAGCTCTGCAGACCTAGGTTATATAAACTTGTTTTGCTACTTATTTATGTAGCCTTAGGCAAGTCACTGAGTCTCAGTTTCCTCATTTATAAAATGGGGATGATTTTTATTTTGTAGGCTGAATCATACACATTATCACTAAAACTTAAAAGCACTTAGCCCAGAGCATGCAATAATTGATGGCTGTGAATAATGGCAGTTTTAACAAATAATAATCATTAATAGCTATTGTTTTACATAATGCTTGGGCTGTGACATTACTTGCCACTTCCAAATTTGATCAAAGAAATGTAATAATGTAAAAATTCTGCCACATGTGAATGAGACTCACCTAATAATGGCCCATCAGGAAAACAATTTTAACCATTTATCAAAAGCAAAGTGATTCAAGGATGTAAAATACAGCATAAGGAATATAGTCAATAATACTGTGATAACTATGTATGATGTCAGATGGGTACTAGACTTATTGGGGTGATCTCTTCGTAAGTCATGTAAATATCTTATCACTATGTTGTACACTTGAAACTAATATAATATTGTATGTCAACTATAATTGAAAAGTAAAAAAAAAATTTAAGCAAAAATGATTAAGAAAAGCACTTCTACAGAAATCAAAGGTAGGATTAACCTACAAATTTCCTTCAGCAACAATTAACATATGTGGATTTGGGTTGCCATCAAAGCTATCCTAGCAAGAGCACAGTCACCTCTGGCCTGGAATTAGCACTCACTTTGGTCTGTCCTACTGCTGTATCACTACTTCTGGCTCCCCTCCTCCCCTGTCAAGCATGCATTTCAATAAGTGTGGTACAAGGATTATCTGCAAAACAACTACCTCTGTAATTGACTGCAAACATTTCCCCCAGCAAGCAGGGGGAGATGGCAGCGGAGGGTGAAGTTGGTAAGCATTCTTTACTTTTAGAAAAGAATGCTGAACTTAAAAATCAGGGTTTAAGTTCTAGCTCCACTGATCAGTGACTTCAGGAAAATTCTATTATCTCAGTCTGCATTAAAACAAACAAATCAGGAAACCTATTTCAAATAGGATCGAACAGGCACAAACATGAAATTACTTAGAAAACTATAAGCATTAATAAATGGAAGTTTTCTTCCCAGATATGTTGATATTAAAATACTGGGAAAACAAAATACACTTTTGGAAATTTCAGTTATTCTTCTAACATATCCACTCTTTTGTTTTTATCTCAGTTTGGAAAGAAGGTTTTAAGGTGCTCTCATTTGGGAATATACTACTGAATGATGCAATACTCCATGTTACTTTATAATTTTCTAAAAATATCCCCCCCAAAATCTCTATATAAAACAATACTATGAATTTATATAATCAGAAATGTTAGTATTCCTCCCTGAAAACCAACCGATGTTCTAAAATTAAACCAGAGTCCAATAAATATATAAATATAAATATTATAAATAACATAAACACTATTGTATCCTAAACAAAACAGCATAGCCATCTGCAAAAGCAGTTTTTCACTAAATATACTGGAATGCCCTCAGTTTTAGATTCACTGTACTCATTCCTATTCGATAAATACTTCAAAGCTAGAATCTGTACTAGGCTAAAACAACAAGTGGCATCAGCAATTTTTTTTATAAAGACTATTATTTTAGAACAGTTTTGGGTTCACAATAAAATTGAGAGTAAGGTACAGAGATTTTCCATAAATCCCCTGACCACATACATGCATAGCCTCCTCCATGATCTATATCACTCACCAGAATGGTACATTTGTTACCAAGGATGAACCTACACTGAAACATCATAATTACCCAAAATATAGAGATTACCTTAGGGTTCACTCTTGGTGCTGTACATTCTACAGGTTTGGACAAATACATAATGACATATATCTATCAGTATAATATCATAGAGTATTTCCACTGCCCTATAAATACTCTGTGCTCTGCCTATTTACCACTCTCCCTGACTCCATCCCTGGCAACCACCGATCTTTATACTGTTCCATAATTTTATCTTTTCCAGATGTCACATAGTTGGAATCATACAGGATATAGCCTTCAGATTGGCTTCTTTCACTTAGTAATATGCATCTGAGTTTCTTCCATGTATTTTCATGACTTGATGACTCATTTCTTTATAGTGCTGAATAATATTCCACTGTCTGGATGTACTATAGTTTGTTGATCCATTCACCTACTGAAAGACATCTTGGTTCTTATAAGTTTCGGCAATTATGAATAAAACTATTATAAATATCCATGTATAGGTTTCTGTGTGAACATAAGTTTTCAATTCCTCTGGGTAAATACCAAGGACCTGTGATTGCTGGGTCATATGGTAAAAGGATGTTTAGTTTTGTAAGAATCCACGAAACTGTCGTCCAAAGTAATTGCTCCATTTTGCATTCCCACCAGCAATAAATGACAGTTCCTATTATTCTACATCCTTGTCAGCATTTGCTGGTGTCAGTGTTCCAGATTTTGGGCATTCTAATAGGTGTACAGTGGTGTTTTATTGCTTTAATTTGCATCTCCCTGATGATATATGATATAGAACATGTTTTCATATATTTGCCACCTGTATATCGTCTTTGGTAAGGTGTCAAAGTCTTTGGCCCTTTTTTTAATTGGGTTGTTTGTTTTCTTCTTGTTAAGTTTTAAGAGTTATTTTAGACAACAGTCTTTTATCAATTATTATCAAATATTCCAAATATTTTCTCCCAGTTTGTGGCTTATCTTTCAATTAATATTTTATTGAGTTATTTAGAATGCTTACTACTTCAGAAATCATTCGAATCACTTTACATATATTAACTCACTTACACTTTATAACAACTGTATGGAGTAAGTACTACTATTATCTCCATTTTCCAGATGAGAAAACTGTGACACAGAGAGGTTAAATAACTTGCCCTAGGTCACAGAGGCAGAAAACAATGGAGCTAAGAGATAAGACCAGGCACTCTGGCTCCAATGGTCTTAACTACATCACATTAACTTAGCACTACATTTGAATGAGTCTGAAAGGACTCGGGTCAGCTAGTAGATGAACACATTAACAAATAATTCTAATACTGACTACAGCAAGCAGTACCATAGGGATAAGCCATATTAAAGTCTTCAGATATTACTAGTTGAAATTAATTCTATTAGAATTAGTAATTCCCATAGCAAAATGAAGAATCCCAACTCAGCCTGAGAAAAATGAATACATTTTATTAGGGTCTGTCATCTTTCCATTCAATTAACCAGGTATCTATCTGTTTGTTACGGCCTTGCTACTTTTCTAGTTAAGAACAATAACTTTCTTATCAATCCTTTTCTTCCAAAGACAATTCTAAATCAAGTTACGAGATCAGAACCAGCATAAATTAGTTTTCATCATAAACTCAGTACATAAGAGAAACACAGATGTCTTAGACATGTATTATAATTTTTAAGTACTTAAAAGGGGTAACAGAATCTGGACTAACCAAGTGTTGCTTAAGTGAGATGTTCCCTTAATTTTAGCATATCAAAGAGTCTCCTCCAAAGCCAAGACTTCTGCTTGGTAACACAATTAATGGCAGGCCCTGTTTTACCTGCACCCACTTGTAAATTGCTATCTGGAAATAGCTAACTCATCTGGGTGGCCAGGTGGCCCTACTTGAGTTTCCCTCCTCATTCTCCTTTCATCTAAAGACAAGATCGTATTACTCTTCCTCACTAAGCCTCATCGTCTAGCCCTTGCTGTTTCTAGCATGAGTTAAGAGCCCATACTGGCTGAGGTATGAATGGGCAGGGACAGTAGTATAAAGGCAGAAGAAGAAAAAATAAAGGCAAAATGACAGAGTTCTCTTTCTTTCTTATACATCGTGTCATTCTCCATACGGAGTTCCTAACCATTTTCTTCCAGTGGCCCTGTCCTAATACCTAAAGCTAATGCTTTGTCTCAAGCAATTTGGTGAGTTGCCACCAAATGAGAATTTTTTTTTGTTCTCTTAAACACAATGGAAGTCATACATGGCTTCTTTCCCTACAGGAAAAACGTCATATAATGGATGAAGCACATATTCCAAAATAAGTTAAGCATCTGCTTAAATCTCAGCTGTGAAGCTTACTGGCTGTATGACCCTGTTTCCTCATGTGTAAAACACGTAACTACTTCATAAGGTAGCTCAGTACCAAAAACACACTATAGAAAGCAGTCAAGAGATTTCCTTTGTATTTTTCATTTGACTCTGATATACCATAAGAGAAATCTCAGGATCAGTATCTCAAACCCTTAGAACACAGGCTTTCAAACTTTATGACCACATACCATAGTAAAAAATGCATTTTTCATTGTGACTCAGCACATATATAGATATAATCACACACATAACTGAGATTTCACAAAACAATACTAACCTTTACTGTGTGTAATTCATTTTGACATTTTCTATTTTCTTTCTTTCTTCCTCCTCTCCCCCATAACCCTTTCCCTCCCATGCTCTCCTTCCTAATCACATACATGAAGCTCTTTTTAGTCCTGTCACCATACAACCCTACTAAAGCCTGAGGAAACAGAGTACTTCCAGGATGTAAAGCACAGAGGGTAAAAGAAGAGAGGTCAGGGAATAAAGAAAGTCTGATAGTGCTGGGGAAGAGTCTGTGTTTCTTTTGGTCCAAGAAGGAATACTCAATCCATTTTCCCCCAGACCAGTGTTATTCTTGGGGGTAAAATTATTGTATTGCTATAATACGGAACACCAGAGTTTAAAACAATATTGTCAATTGGTCTGAGAACTTAACCAACACATATCTTCCTAGGTTTACAAAGCTTTTGGAACATAATATATTTATAAACTGGGGAAGGGGTGTTACTTGTACAATGCTCTGTGTCAGAGGTTGGTACACCGCCTCCCTCAGGTCAAATCCAGTCTGCAGCTTGCTTCTGTACAGCCCCTTAACAATGGTTTTTACATTTTAATGGTTGAAAAGATCAAAAGAATATTTTGTCACACATGAAAATTATATGAAATTCAAATTCTAGTGTCTATAAAGTTTTATAGAAACGCCATCACACTGATTTATTTACATATGAATTTCGTATGACAAATATTTGTTAAGCACTATTATGTGTCAGACACTGGGAAAAACTACAGTGAATAAGTCAGAAATGGTCCCCCTCATAAGTATTAATGGAAGGCAAATGGGGGAAAAAAAAAAAAAGCTCAGATAAATAAAAAGCAATTGGTTTGTTGAAGAAACCACCAGAGGGCCAATATGGCAAAAGGTGAGGTTAGAGAAGGATGATATCAAGCAGTGCCTTTAAGATCACTGTAAGGTCAAGAAATTCTCTAATATTTTATATTCCACTGTTTATGGAATAAATTGCTCTCTACTCTTTGAATAAATCACTATATTATTACAAATATTTGCAATAATATTTGAAAGTTTAAAAAGTTTTATGTATATATGTATATGTGAGTGTGCTTGCGTTTATGTATGTAGCCTTTGATCTTCACTGTAATCTTGTAAGGTAGGTATCATAAACTCCATTTTACAAATGAAGATACTAAGGTGACAGAATTTTCCCAAGTTCACATGGTATATCATCATACCACAGTAATGAAATTCCCAACACACGTTTTCTCCCTACAGAATGTTTGCTCTTTGTACTATACCAGCCCAAGACTTGCATAATTAATTACTTTTACTGAATTTGAAGTGAAGGAGGTTCTTACTGCTGTTTGTTTTTTAGAAAGCCATTCTTTACTATCAACAGCTACATTTGTACCAACAAGATTAGCTTTTATTCCTAATAACTAGCCCTTACTGGCCAACCACATGCTCCAAAAGTAAAAATTCTAAAATCTGTACAGACTAGGCTCATCTACTCTTCTGCTGATTTCTTTCCATATCATGGAAAAAAGCTGGTTATTAATTATAAAAATACTGCTTAATTGAGGACACTAATTATATGTTGCTAGATTAACAGGAATTACAGCAGAGGCTATTCTCAGGTGCCAGTAGTGAAAGATAAGACCAAAACTATACTTCATTAATTTAAAAGGAAAAAAATAACACATTTCTTCTCCAACTGTAATCTTTTAACTTTACTCCATCATTCAGGAGTGAGTAGTTTATTCTTCACAAAAATCATTCTGATAGAGGTAGTTACTAGAGAAACTAGTACCTGACAGTTTGTTAGGCCCTCTCACCAGTTAAAGCCTCCTAATTTAATTGCTTCTATTATTTCTAGTCCTCTCAGCTAATAGGCAATCTCTATTTACATCTTAACAAATAATATAATTACCAATTAATTTCCTAATTCGACACTCAAACCAGGTTTATGTGTCTCTAAAGAACTAAGGAAGAGAATTAAAATGGTTACCAATAAGATTTATTATATAATATTTATATAGAATAAAATGATGGTCAGTAGTTATTTGATCATTTTTCCCGGTCATTTAGAAAGGTGTTTTATTCTACTTCTGAATGCCTATGAATCAAATTGCTTTACTATGACCTTGCCTATCTTATATAAGTTAATATCTTACAACTGCCCTTACCCATAATTTAGCATTTTTTTTAACTCTGACTTTTCATTTCCGTGTCATTTTAAAGTGTACTTTTACCAGTAATTTCAAGTCTTAGCTTAAACAGAAATAATCAGCAAATTCGATTCACTAATCCTGCAGTATGAAACTTCACTATGAGGCAAAACAAAGCTTAGCAACTAGTTCTTTTTCTAGAACAACTTTATTTACGGTAATAAAATGGCCTATAATATTTACAGGGTGAAACTACACTTATTTATAGACAGTAGCTTACCAAGGATAGTGAGCTTTACCTGCTTCTAAAATGAAAGAAACCAAATGAAAAGAGGCAGCCACCATTATAATTTTAAATTCAGTAAAGTCTTATGTCTCTTCTGGTTTTATCTCTGTGCAATAATGCATTTTTTTTAGTCAAAGATGATGCTGTTGAACTTCTGCCAATATAGAGTCGATTTCCCTGTGCCAATTTCCCCTCCCACTAACAGTAGAGGCTTGAAATCAGTAACGGATAAAAATATTCAAGTTGACTACTCAGAGGCCACAGCTCTGAGTAAAAATAATAGCCCACAATATTAACTATTTATCCTTTCAGCCTTCCTTGTAAGACCTTGATAACCTGTAAAGATATCAAATTCCTAAGAATTAAGATACAAAATATGCTGAGTTTCCACTTCTGAATCTTCAACTATACCAAAAATACGGTATCTTACAAGTTTAAAACAACAAAAAAGGTGATCTTGGGGGGCGGGGCTGGCATTTGAAATGAGTAAAGCCAAAGCTTCAGCGAAAAATAAGAATATGCATATAAATTAAGAGATGTCCTAAATCTAAAGATAGGAATTTGCCACAAAAATTCAAACAGCCTCTGATATGTTTTATTATCTTCTTTTTGAGGTTTGATGTTTTTGTTTGTTTTTTTTAAGAAGTCATAGTCTAAGTTCTCAAGTGCACGATAAACTCAAACATTTCTTTTTAAGTAATAAAAAGTAGGGGGAAAACTGGGGTAACTAAGAAAATATAAGAGGAAGACTGATAACTATAGGCAAACTTCAGAAAACTGAGTATGTTTAAAGGGATCTTGAAGAGTCTCTCTAGCTTAGGCTGATATAATAGTCTTGTAACTGGTCTCACCTCTTCACTCCTACACCCACTGTATTTTCCAAATAGCTGCCACAGTGATCTTCACACAAAACCCAGATCTAGCTCCTCATTACAACTCTTTGCCCTCTGGATTTCATTCTAATTCCTTCCCACATCAGATCAAAAACCTCTGCATGATCTTGTCCCTATCTCTCTAGTCCCATCCCCACATTCATTTCTTCAGGCAGCCAGTCAAATATTTATTGAGCTTCCACTCTGCCATAAACGGTGCTATGCCCTGGGGGTACTGTGATGAAGGTGAGAGGTGGCTCATCCTCTCCCAAAGCTTACACTCCAGTATGGAAAGGGCAGATAATAAATAGATAAACTAAGTTTAATTAGAGATTGTGACATGTGATGTAAGGCCAATGAAGAGTCATCCTCTCAGGACCCTGTTTGTTTCTATCAGAGTACATAAGACAATTTGTAATTATTTTATTCATCTGATTACTTACTTTATGACTATAAGCTCCATAAGGTCATAACTGTCTGTCTTGTTCACTGCTGCATCCCACACACTTAGCACAGTGCCTAGCATGTAGTTCAATATTTGCTAGTAAAATGAATAATTATTTCATCCTCTTTAATTTAGAGATGAGGAAAGTAAGGTCTCGGTGGTTGCTGAGGTCAAAGAAGAGTTGATAGGAAAGTAGAAATTTGAATGAGAGACTCTAATGTTTTAGTCCAAAAATGTTATACCACATTCAAAATATTGATTTCAAAACTGAAGGATGTTTTCAAAGCCTGTAGCTGTTACCCAAAAAAACAAGACAAGAAACTTTCAAGACTTCGCTTTTACATGAAAAATTTTAAAACATTAAGGCTTAAATGTAATTGTATAAGAAAAACATTTTAAATTCCAACAAATAAAAAGAGATAAAGATTTACTCCAATGTTTCCTTTTAATGCATACTAGAAGGAGAATTTAGAGAACTCTTTGTAAAAGAACCATGATATGTGAATGTTCTAGATATTTCCTGGCACCTATTTGGCACTCTTTATTGATATTTTCTTTGGCTGAATCATTTAGTCAGAATATTACCTCGTATTAATTGATAATTTGCCAGCAAATTAAAAATATCCCCTAAGATATTTTTAAATGGTTTACACACTACATTTTTAAAAATAAGACTTAAAGATAGGTTAAAAACTAACATAAATATGTAAGAACTACCATGAACCAGGCACTCTGTTATGTGGCATATTATTTTGTTTAATATACTTTGGTTTACAAATTTTTTAAAATTCTCAGAGTTTTAGAAACTTGCCAAGATCTCTTAACTTGCCCATGTCTCTTCCTCTTGAAATAATGCCTTGGAACAAGCTTGATTTACTGTGTGCAGTTATAAAGATGTGAAGACCAACAGATTTTTCTTAATAATTAAAGTCTCATTTCTATAAAATATAAATTGCAAAATTAGTGATCACAAACAGAAAAAATCCTCCAAGTTTTATATATAAATAAGCTTATTTTTATTACAATTTGTAAAGATGATTAATTTTTTAAATGTTTTAAAAAGCAACCCCTCTCTATATGAGTCCTTCTAATTATCTTATTGTTTTACATTTATTTTCTCCAGCAACATTAGAGAATACAATGATTACCAATGTGACTACTACTAAAAAATAGTCAACCAAAAAAAAAAAAAGAGTTTTATCTAGTCCAAAAGAACGGTTACTGAAAAGGTTTAGGATTCAGGTATGAATAGCATATACTAAGTCAGAAAAGTTTCTAAATTTACTTCTATAGAACAATATAATTTACTATGAGGAAAGGGCCTCATGTAGATTTCAAAGAATATAATCTGGATGACCAGTATGAGTAATTCATGCAATTACCAGAATTTGACTATTATTTAAACACAAACAACATATTGATCCACTAATGCTTACAATTTTAACTCCAATGACTACGTATTCATCATACAGTGTCTCCGCCCCATAAAAGAATATTACATGCTCTCATGTTTTTTATGTACTCTTTTCTAAATCTATGTCTGTATTTTCATTCATGCTTATAATATAAAACCATATCTGTGTGTAGAATTTGTTATGAAAGTGATTCCTATTTTCTTCTGGGTTGTTATTTCTTTACCAATTTTATTTAGTGGTGCTACCATCCTATCTTAATCTTCAGGCTGCTTTTCTGTCCACTATTCCACATACATCTATTTGGGACATCCAACAGGATATCATCCACTCCTATCTCCTCTAGGTTTTAAGTACTTTTCATCTGGACTTAAGACCCTCAACTGAGATTGTTCTGCTTCTCAAGCAATTATAGACATCTTTTCATCACATAGATCTTTTCTTCAGATTTAGTCAAAATTCCTTCATTCTAACTTGCCTTTCATCCATGGTCAAGTTTACTCCCAAAAGCCCTCTGTGTTCCTGATCCTAATTTGTAGATGAATATCCTTCTCAACCTCCTGCCAAGACCTTTCTTTTTCCTATTATTAGGATCTGTATCTTCTAGCAAACCTTTCTAAATGAAAAAATCTGAACGCTTCAAAATTACAATCTAATTTTGCTTTAGCACCTTTGTGCTTAATTCATCCAGTTAGTCCAGAAGAGAGAAGAGCTCAGCCAAGGCAGGTCCATGTTCTCCCTTGGAACCAGTTTTCCCTCAATTCCGTACCTAAGCACATGTTCTCCATTGTAGATTAAATAATGAGCATATTTTTCAGTGCACATTATTTCCCACTGCAAATATTTACTTATGCAGCTAACTTCTCTACATAAGATGCTGGGTGGAAAGATTAAGAGATTGTTGAACTAGGTCAGTTTTTAGGAATTTAAAACCCATTGGTCACTGAATTAATGGATCAAATTAATTTTTTACAATAAAATAGAATATAAAAATAAACAAAAGAGTTCATGAAATTTCTATTTCTGAGACACATACATATTTATGTACATGGGAACTGAGTCATGATGCAATGTGTATTTCTTTGGGTTATGAAAGTGATTCCTATTTTCTTCTGGGTTGTTATTTCTTTACCAATTTTATTTAGTGGTGCTACCATCCTATCTTAATCTTCGGGCTGCTTTTCTGTCCATTATTTCTGTCCAGTCAAAAAAGCTGAAAGCTACTGAACTTGAAGATCCCTACGATGCCTTCTAAATCTATATGATTAAGATTAAAAAATTTAGTCTAAAAATCAGCAACAGCTTTTTTTTTAAATGAGCAGAACTTAAGGATACCATAAAACAACCAGCAAAATCATTTTTTCTTAATAAAATATAACTATTACATTCTAACCTTAAAATTAAAGCATTATAAAGCTTTTAGAGTAGGAAAAGAGTTCAGAGATCATCTAATCTAAGTTTATCACATTAACATATACAAAAAACTCAGGCCCAGAAAGGAAAAAATTTCACTTCATTCATTCAATAAACATTTGCTGAGAACCTATTGTGCCAGGTTCTAGGATTGGGTCTGTGGAAAAAGAGAAGATGTCTTTGAAGAGCTCACAGTCTAAAGTATACATATACATATACATATACATATACATATACATATACATATACATATACATATACATATACATATACATATACATATACATTTACATATACAGTCAAGTAAACATTTGCAATAATTACTGGAATTGAGGTAATTCAAGGTAATTTACAAAGTGTAAAAACAACAGAAACTAAATGTGGGCTGGACGGAAGAGAAAAACGTTTCGAAAGAGGTACTACTTTCCAGTCTTAAAAGCAAGGAGTTAGCCAGGAAAAGGAGGAAGAAATAACATGTACAAAGGTACCATTCTGATATACAATAAAAGAGGACACATTCAGGGAACAGCAAGTTGAGTTTAAATAGCTGGAATATAGGACTCAAGATGAGGAAGAGCCACAGCAGAATACCTAGCATTTATGTGACATTTAATCTTCAAACCACTCTCTGAGGTATGCACTATTAATATCCCCATTTTGTAGACAACAAAACTGAAGCACAAAAGGTAAAGTGATTTGCCCAAGGTTAAGTTGAAAAACTAAGGAAGTCTCACTCTAGAGCCTGTACTCTCAGCCACTATACCAAGAGGTTAGAGAAAACATGCAGGAACCAAATGATAAAGGACTTTGTATACCATTCCAAGACTTTAGACTTTATGCTAAAGGTGATTCACAGTCAGTGAAAGATTTTAAGCAGGAGTGACACATTCAGATTTATTTTTTAATGAGATCAATCTGGCAGCTATGTGGATGGACTGGAAGAGGAAGTAGCAACAGGGAACTAGCTAGTGTTAGCTAGAAAGGTACTACAATAATTCAGGTGCGAAAAATGATAGATGAGCCAGACAGTAGCAGTGCTGGCACCTAAAGCCAAATCTACTGACCAAGGTAACCACATTCTTGTCCAGTATCCGTAAGAAGCCCCTATTTTTTCCCCTTAAGCCCATCATTCTAACAGTATACGAAATCCAACCTCAGACAACAACACATTCCTTTTAGGTCCCTTTATTAAAGAAAACCTGACCACTAGATGTGTTGGGTACATGAAAGTGACTAAGAGAAATCTAGCTGGAGAATGAAGGAAAGTCAAATGCTCTCTATAGCAGTTTTCTTACCTTCTTGACTGCTCCTTCTCCTTTCTCTATGCACTATTCCTGGAACTTTCATATTCAATAGTCAATTTAAAATCAATGTTCTGTCTAGACATGACTATTATAACCTAACAGAATTAAATCTACCACAGAGAAAGTCTAATGTGGTCCCAGCTGTGGCAATAAATATACTCTCTGGTCTGGTCAAATTTTGGCTTAAACAGAGACAATGAATGAATAACAATAAGAGGTAGACTTTTTGAAAGCAGCAAAGAGTTAAAGAAAACTAGAATATTAAAAAGGGAATAAGAGCAATCTAAAGTTCAATAAAGCCATTTGATTCCAAATTAGTACCACTGCTCCCAAGTGTGTGTGGTATTCCAGAAACCAACAAATGAAAGAACACTGGAAAAGATCATCTGGTCAATTCTAAAGCATTCTAAATTCAATCTGTTTTTATTTAAACCATGGGTGAGCCCTCTTGAGCCATCCTTGATGCTCAGCAATGAGTGGATTCCATAAACAAGCAGTCTGCAGTATAGGGAAGTACAGAAGGAATAGAGGAGGGGAAGAGAGTAAACAAAGGAAAGGAAAGGGGAAAGAAAAATATAATGAAAGGGAATGGAAGAAATGATGAGTTCTAAAATATGGAATAAAAAATGAAGTATTTGTGACCCCAACATTAAACGCTGCCAATCTTACCTAACTTACCTGAGAGGCACCATGACAACTGGCAACATAAGACGCCATGAAAACAAAAATTTTAATCACATATTTATGAGACACCAAAGATAAGAAATAAGAATCTTACAAAGATAAAAGAGCAACAAAATAGTTTTAGAATCTAAAGGGACAATTTCAAGATTTTAAAATCTCCTTCAGTTTAGTTACGCTTTATTTCCTATTAAACAGTGGTTCTAGTAGACCCAAAAAGTAAAATGTCAGTAGCACCAGAGATATACATGAGAGGTGTGTTACAAAGGCAATATGAGGCTTATTTGCATACTTTTTGTGAGAGTGACATCAGAATCTTTCCTCTCATGGTGTAATGCTACTTATTTTAAGAGTTCCACTGTAATTCTTATCCTGGCTGGCTGAGTTAACTTCCTTAAAACCATAGTTCCAAACAAGTTAAACACTTATTAATTATGGTCAAATTTCAACCTTAAAAAGGACAAGAGTCTACAATAGATCATAGAATATTACTCAGTATAGCCTAAATGAGCCTAATGGTAACCAAAACCCAGCTACTGATTCTTGAGAAAATTATGTAATTAAAAAATCACTTAAAAAGTTTCTTGAAATTAAAGTTAGCGAGACAAAATAAATATCCTTTAAAAAATGAATTTACACCTTGAATCATTCATGGAACATGTAATAGTGAACATATTTCTTTCATATAAAACTTAGAAAACTTTCAGGCACCATGTTAAACACACGCACACACACACACACACACACACACACACCCGCCCCTGCTGCCACCGCTCTGCCCAGACAGTGATTTCAATAAGGATAAAAGGAAATATCCTTAAAGATGATTATTATAGCAAAGAGACTACTGGATCAAAAGCAAATATAATTAAACTCGATACTCTGATCAAACATTCATCACATCCACAAATATGCAATCTTCATAAGTATTCCATCATAATAAATAACTGGAGAGTTTATTCATAACAGCAAAATATTTTTAGTAAAGTATAATAGGATGAAATAATGTATATACCAATAGTCTGTTTCTCTAATATAATCATTCTAATTTTAAAAGATAATGAAATGATGAAAATTCTCAAATACAAGATCACCTGGAGATCATCAATACCATGAACTTATAACATTCAGATGACTGACTGTGGGAGGGAAAGCTGAGCCCTTTTACTAATATACAAATGCTTTTAGAAATTAAGAGTTTACAATAGGACTTCTCAACCTCAACACTATTGACATTTTGAGCCAGAGAATTCTTTGTTGTGGAAGGCTATGCTGTGAGTTACAGGATGATTAGCAGCATCCCTGCCCTCTACCCACTAGATGCCAGTAGCACACCCTCCCCTCTTCCCCTACAGTTGTGACAACCAAAAATGTCCAAATGTCCCCTTGGGGGAGAGGTACGAGGGTGGGGAGCAAACGTCACCAAAACTTGAGAACTATTGGCTTCTCATAAATAGGAAAAAATTCAAAAGGCTATGAATGTGGCCAGGTGTTTTCTTCTGGTTTTGATGTTCCAATATATCATATTTGATTTGATCAGACTACATTTAAGAGATTCTGCCTTTTAGAAAACAAAGCATTTAATATCTATCGCTTGTTAGCCAAGTTCAGAAGAGTCCCAGAAGATTCTCTATACTGCCAATTCCCCCTCCAAGCACACATACACTTACAGAAACATGCACAATACTGCCTAGTTAAACTAAAGAAAATACACATAATTACTTTATTTCCATTTCTTATTTCATCAAATATATGGACCAGACTGCTCCAGTTCCTACAGAATCCAAAGGAATTCTCAATATATTCACTGCAACTCATATAGTACCACAATAGCTGCATCACTTAAGGAAGGATAAACCTAGGAACTAGAGCAAGTATTAAAGTCGTCTTTACATTTTAACAAATTGTCGGAAAAGATACAAATTAACCACAATGCTTAAAAAAAAACAGTGATTTACAGAATCTGAGGAAGAATAAGAGGAATGAAAAAAATCAAAATCAAAGGGAATCTGAAGGCATTTCATGATGAGGGCAAAACTCAATAGTTTCCCCTTGAATGAGAGGGGGAAATTATACACTTGGCCATACCCTACAGAAATAGTCTGTATAATCCGTCTTCAGAAACTGAAAAATCAAAGTCCACAAAATACTAAAGAAAAGAGTAAAGATCCATCTTAAACACTCAGAATAAAATTGTTCTTTACTACTATTCTCTATTTGATTTAAAATAGTCAAATATCGACACAAAAAAACTGAAAACTTGAAATTTTTAAATTCTCATAAAAATAGCCATCCTTGTGCTCCTAGCATGCCAGATTACAAATTACAAAGAAAAATCAAGTAGGAAAAGAAACATAATAATCCTGTTTTTAAAGTGCATTTGATTCATAACAAAAGCCCTTTTAAAAATCAGACATTTTAAGTACTAAAAATCTTCATGTATAAATATGGATTAAAGTCTTGAAGAATATTTCAATTATCTTCAACAGAAGTATATTTTAGTTCAACTAGGAATGTTTACTTAAGAAGCTATGCAAGAATATTTAATATTAGTCTAATGTAAGTAGAATATGCTCTATAGCAATAAATTACTTTATTTTAAAATTTTAGCTATAAACCTCCTGGCCCAGTGAAAATAATCCTGTAAGAAACTAATGCTCAATTCTTTTTACTCCCAAACCAACCAAGGAAAGCTGTAAGATCTGTAGCGACAGCCTGCTTTTCCAGAAGTAATACCTTGAGACTGCTCAAGAATAACCTCCTTCACCAATTAGTGTGACTCAGGTGAGCTTGGGAGGGAATATCCACAATTCCTTGGTCAGTGGCCATGATGCCCCTCCTCCTCAAGGGCAGGAGATCAGAAAGAGGGATTTGAACAAGAGGAGTTCACCAACCAGAACATATAGGAGCAGAGGAGAAAGAGTACTACAGGAAAAATAAAAACCTCATGGTTAAGTCATGTCACAAAAGCAAGAGGTTTAATGTTATCAAGGTATTCATTCATTTTAGAGACACCATTGTTTATCTTCCTCCCCAAAACGGGCACAAAAAGGACTGTCAGCCTGCCTTAAGCATGTTCCTTCTTCCATTTAAACAGACATGATTCTTTTGGTTAATCTCTGGCAATGATCGCCATTTCACAACACATTCAGCCCACCCGGAACTGATCAATACCACTACAGACATAAGACTAGACTTTATCCATTTATTAACCACAAGAAAATGTACCATTCAGCAAAATTCTATACATTACAAAATATCCTATTAAAAGGAGGGGGGAGGACTGAGCAGGACACACACACACACACACACACACACACACACATGAGGGGTACACAAAGAAAAGACTACCATCCTCTAATTTCCCTGTGGCAAATGAGATAAAGACATGGCCATGAAACTTGTCAATTTCTCCCCCCTCCTCAACATAATTCTATCTCACAACCTAGTAACTGAATATTGAATTTTATGATAAATAGATCCATTGTGACTTTAGAATTGTTTCATCTATCAAGCTAACTCCTATTATGTACATGTGCACACCTTTGAGCTAGATGCTGTATTCATTTATAGAATTTCAAATACAAAAGACTAGATAGTTTCTCAACCACTGGTTGCAACCACAGAACATGCTCACAAAATCAAAATTTCAAATACCAAAGGGCCAGATTATTTTTCTAACCTTGGGACAAAATCTATTTTATGATATAGTGTATTTGACAGTATGAACAAATTCAAACGGGCTATTCTAAATCGAAAACAATGCTTCAATACAACGCGTTTAAAATAAGTATTCCGTAGGTAAGCAAAATCTCTGCCAGAAGAGCACATAAATGGTGGTTGAAAGCCAGCACATTAGCAACACACAGCGGCATACCTCTTCTGCATTGGGTTATAGTTAATACTCCGACAACAACTACAACTATTTTTAACACTGCTGGACACTGAAGTTAAAGAAAACGTGAGGGGCGACCCAGAAGAAATTGCTGATCTGATGCATTGTCTCTCTCTCTCACGATCAAAATTAAGTAGCAAATGACTTGATCGGTGCCGTGACAGTCACTGGTGAAGCACTAATTAAAAGACGATTTTTTAAAAACCCTTATTTTGGAGGATGCCACACTAAGTGACATGTTGGAATACGCCTTTCGGGCCTCAAACCTTTGCATAAATTGTCACTTGTGGTATTTGCGGCTTAATTGCAACCCAACCCGCGCTGTCATCCAGTGTTATGGCCACAAAACCATGACTTTCTCACTTCCACAACAACAGAGCAGTCACTCTTATCAGTTACCAACCTAACTTAAAACAAGGAAAATTCGTGGGGGCTTCCAGATCACAATCAATCAGACCTTAGGGGTGGCAGCCGAGGGGCTGGGTGGGGGGTTGGGGGAAACTCCCCAGGCTCCACTGGGGCTCGCCGACCCAACAACAACCGCGGCCGCCAGCAGCGGCAGCAGCGGCTGCAGCCCTGCCGCGCTGCGCTCCATGCACCTACCTGAAGAACAAGAGATAAGAAAGACGGCGAACGCCAACTTTGCAGCAGCTCCCATTTTCCCGAGGCGCCGGGGAAGCCGTAAGAAGTTCTCGTTAAATATCCAGTTCTCTGGGTCTTCCCCGGAGACAAACCTCCTGGTGTAAAATCAACCGTCATAAAACATATTCGGAAGCCCCGACCAAAAACGTTCACGGGGTTGAAAAAAAAAAAAGAGAGAAAAAAAGCACAATAATAATAATAATAATAATAATAATAATAAAAATGCACCGCGGGGGAAAAACCGCCACACACACGCACAACACACAAAACCAAACAACGAAAAGCCAACAACAACAAAAGCGGGTTTAAATCACTGTCAAAATCACTGTCAGCTCCGCTCGCCTCTCGGGTCTCTCGGAACAAAACGCCAGGCTGAGGCGACGAGGAGGCGGCGGCGGCGTCCGCTGCCGTCCGGACAGTCCGGGAACCGAGCTGGGTCCGACGTCCGGACCGACCTTCAACCCGGACACCCAAAGTCCGCGGACCACTGGCGGCCGAGCTCGCGGCGGTGGCGGCTGAGTCGGCAGCGGCGCGGGGAAGGAGCGGCGGGCAGCGGCGGCGGTGCAGGCGGCGGCCAAGTTCTGGTCCAGGCTCTGGCTCCGGCTGCGGGCTCCGGGCTCGGCCGCGTTTTCGGTCCCCTGGCCTCCGCCGGCCCCGCCCCCTAAACTTCCGGTTCCGGCCCGAAGCTGGAAACCAGGCACGGAGGAGGAACGCTCCGCGGCGGCCGCGGCTGCGGCAGCGGTAGCGGTAGCGGCTACGGGGCGCAGCGCGCGTGCCGGGCCGCGAGCGCGAGGAAGATTGTCAGCGAGTCGGGAGAGGAGGGTGGGAGAGCGAGGGCGGGGCCGGCTGGAGGGCGAGGAGGCGGGGCGCATGGAAGCCCGATACCGCGAGGCCTCGGCGTCCGGCCTGCTCGGCCTGCTGGGTTCTGGGGCTCCAGTGGGTGGGCGGGTGGACGCGGTCGGGTTCTGGGGCGCTTGGTTTCTTAATCGCGCCCCGCCGGACTTTCTGGAGCGCACGCCCGAATGGTCACGGGGAGCCCTAGAAGAATAAGACCTCGAGGTGGGGCGGATGGCTGGTGACCTCTCCGGGGGGTGCGTCTACAGCGCCCTGTCTTTCCTCTGGGGGGACGCCTCGTCCGCTCTGAGACTCTGGGAGTCGGGAAGCCGCGGGTGGGAGCTGGTCCGCCGCGCCTGCCAAGCTGACGGAGCGAGCTCGATGTGCGAGAGCTGCTGTTTCCAGTCTTAAGGATGCATCGCACCCCTGTGGCTTGTACTGTTTTCTCTTTCATCTAAAAAGATAGGAAAAAATCACGGAGGATGGGCAGCCCACCCGATCAGGATATGCACGGCAGTTATCACGATGTGCAGTTTGAATCCATTCCCGATACATCCCTTTTAATACACAAAGCATTGTGTTGAGACCTGTTTTGCGCGTAACAGGTTCGCAAATATCTATTACGCGCTGAAGAGGAAACCTGCAAATTTTGATCTACATATTTGATGGTCAGACAAGTGTTTACCTTCTCAAATTTTAGTTATTTTAGGGCCTATTTTACCCGCTTTAAGTTGATTGTTTATAAGGTACTGTGCTGGGCGTGGAGTTGGATCCATATGTAAAAATAGGACCCCTACTTCAAGAAGCACACAGTATTTGCTATACTAGAAGTGACTACCGAATACAAACTAAAGACAGTATTAAAGATACTAGCTTTATCATTTACCATACTTTAGCGAGCTCCTCAAGGTAGTAGAGCCCTTATCTGACTTCTCCCCCATTTGAATGTCTAATACATGATGGGTGCTTAATAAATAATTGTATAAGTGACCAGAGGATAATTGCCTTTTTCTTAAGTTCAATATTCTCACATGTACTCTACAAATTTTTGTTTTTTAATAAGAAAATAAAGCAACTGTACTGTGTTGCTAATTCATGTTTTACTTGTGGCTTACTGATCCCACATTTTTCCCACAAAGCCAACCCTTGTGTTTATAGTGTTTTATTTTTCTCTAAGTTACTCTGTATTTCTGTTACGTTCATCCTGTAATTGTCTGTCCATTCCTACAACTTGTCAGGGTTATCAGCAATCATTGTGGCACTTTAAACCCTCAGCAAGATTTCCAGTTCTCTAGTCATAGCGCTCACAGTTTAACTGACACTGTGCAACAGTTAAGAAAAGTCCCAAGTTGATCTTCAAGGTATCTAAATGATCTCATATTACATAGTTCTCTGGCCTTTATGAGCTTTTCAGAAGAATAAATATAAACCTTCCATTCACTGGTCGAATTAAGATCTGCCACTAAATTTCTGGAATGGAAGAGTATTTTATTTAGAACCACCTTCAGTTCATTCAGGAATTTGATGTCTGTTATACCCTGGATCAGGCCTCACTGTTGTCTTATCTCTGCATCACTTCAATATTTTTTGAATTGTGAAACCAGAGCAAGTGGAATAACTGGAATAACCAGTAATAGTACTAAAACTTGAAAATATATTCCTTATCTAAAACTTGAAAATATATTCCTTATCTTACCACTCAAATTCCCCAGTATAAGAGAAGAATGTAAGAAAAGATGAAAATTATTTTTCTGTAGTATGAAAGAGAAGCAACAAGTCAAGTCGTCACTAGAATATTCTTCTCAAATAGTTAAAATAACCACAGGAGAAAAATTATTAGCATCCATTAATAGCAGTTATCTATTTTGTTCCTAAATCTGTGTTCACCCCACCCTCTGCATCTTTTAAAAATTCAAAAATAATTTAACCTATTAAGACATGAGAGCATGTGACTAATTCCTACTGAAATTCCAAAGCTTAAACAAGACAGAGGTAGCTGCAGCTGACCCTGCTGCCTCTCTTCATATTTTCTAGAATGACTTTTTCTTATCTACAAATCCAATACCTAACACAGAACAAACTGTACAAACTGGATTTGGGAAGAAAGGTGAAGAAAGGAAAAGCCAACATGAAAGGAATTCTGGTCTGCCAGAGCCTTAGACATTATATGTTAAACAATTTTAGCTAATATAACTCAGTTTCCAAACCTGAGACCTGGCCTTGTAGCCAGTCCACTGCTAGACTCAAGTCCAGGGGTCCTGCAAGTATTTCAATTGCACTGCAAATTATTCCCAGCTGGAAGAATCTTGAGACGCCAGTTGAACCTAGAGAATCAACTGTGTGCTGGCTGGATGAGGAGGTGGAGGTAAATTAGGGTCAGAGACTGCTTTCCAGAATACCCTAGAAACTCATATAGCTCAAAAAGGTATGGAGTAAGCTTAAATCTTCAACTTTGAAGTGAAGCTGGAATTGAACTTGCCTTTGAGATTGGATATTATGGCATATATTGTGAGGAAATTTACCTTAAGGTATTCACCTGCCTTCGGACATACCAACAGCTACATATAAGGAACACCTGCCAAATCTTTGTTCTTTCGTCATCGGGAAGATGACTTAATCCCTTTGGAGTATGAGGGATGTTGAATTCCCCTTACATGAAAGATTTTAATATATTTCTGCTGCTTTCTAGCTACTGTAGACTTACTGTGCACAGATTAAATGGGCATTCCCAAAGTGGCACAAGTAATGTATTTCTTATATATCAATGCTGTAAAGCACACTACATGGAGAACAAACTTGGTATCTTAGTAGATTAAAGGAAAGCAGATAATAATCAACACATCTTCTATTAATATCCTCCTCTCCCTAAGTGTACAAGGTAGAGGGAAAACTCTATATCCTAGCTTTTGCTACTGTTATTCCTCTCTATTTAGGTCTAGCCATAGCATTGCACTGTGCCAATGGAGTAAAAAAGATATGGAATAAGGACATGAGAATAGATATGGGACAAAACATTAAAGCAGAATAGTCTAGGACAGAAAAGCGAGTTAGAATAGTTAAGGAAAGTAGCTGTGGTGGAAATAATGGATCCAACAGGGCTACTAATATAAATTTCAACAACCAGTTGGTTTCTCTGTAACCCCAAGAGTAACATTTGACTTTTCTTCCTCTATCAATCACCTCCTTCAAAATCCAATAAATGTGTGGGAATCAAAAAGAACAGACTTAATTTGGGGAAGGCTTTCTCTCACCCTCCAATATATTATTTCGTGAGTGCGGGGGCTTTGTTTTCTATTTAATTCTGTTTAATTTCTAATAGTTTTATAACATTTCTAAATTTTATAATGATTTTATAAATTATAACTTTTATTTCTTAGTTTCTAACTATTTTATTTCTAATAATTTTCATTCATTCTTTTCATAACAAAGAATAGTGGAGGCTTTAAGATAACACTACCTCCCAAATGGAAAATAGTGGAGTAAACCAACACTACTCAAAGTATGGCTCTCAAACCAGTGGTGATTTCAAACTTTGTTACTAATCTTCAAAGAGATTAGTGTAGACATTGACAAAAGCTCTTTAAAAAGTTTTGTAAAAACTTGACAGATGATTTTATATCCGCTGAAGCTGATAATAATACAATAATAATAACTGGGCTTATATTTTAGTTTTTATTTCATGTTTTTAGTAATTCAGTTTTATTGTATTTTACACAAGTATCATAGATTGAAAGTTCACTACAGATAATTTGAGAGGCACTGGAGTAGAGAATAGTCAACATATCCAAGACTCTTTCTCAGAAATAGTGCCCTCCATTCATTTTAACGAATGCTTAAAATCTTGAATAAAGCTTTGATGCTGTAATCCTGAAATTTCCTATAATGCAAGACTGCATAAGAATCAGTCACTTTTTATTACATTGTCCATATTTATCTGTGGTATTCATTTATTCAATAAATAAGTATTAGCTATAGAATTTGTGCTAAGTGTCAATTGTATAGTGATAAGTAAAATGGATATAGTCTCTGCCCTCATTGAGCTTACAGTATCTTGAGAAGAGAAAAAATAAGAAGTAAAAAAGTAATTGTCAAATGGGAAGGATTATTTATAAACAAGATGTTGAGATAATAAGAGTGGTGGAATTGGATAGAAAGGGGACCTACTTAGAGAGAATGATTCAGGACATAAAGGAAGTGGCACTTAAATTGAAACCTACAATATGAAAAGGAGGTCGCCATGAAAGGAGCTAGTTAAGAAGGAATAGTAAGTACAAAGCCTATGATATGTTTAACAAATTGAAAGGAGGCTCTCACGGCAACAAGGAAAGTGGTATGGATGAGGAGAGAGAGGAAACAGGCCCAGACTATGCAAGATCTTACAGACCAAAGAAAGGTCCTTGGTTTATTCAAAGCAAACCATTACCACTGGAGCATTTTAAGTAAGGGAATTATGTGGTCTGGTTTAAGTTTTAAAAGATCACTTTTGCTCTTACATGGAGAACAGATTACAAGAGAAAACAAAGAAAGCAGAGTGATTAGTTAGGAGGGTGTTACAATAAGTCAGGCAAGAGATTATTGGTACTGTGAACTAATGTGGAAAGAAGTGGACAGATTCAAGATATATTTTGTAAGTAGAATCAACAGGAGTTGCTGATAAATTGGATGACTCCCACCTTTTTCTTGAGCAAATGAACGAACGTAGTGTCTTTTGTTGAAATGGGGAAGATTTAGAGGGAGAGATACAAAGAAGGGAATGGAGGCATGAATAGTGAAAATTTTCAGTGTTAAATCTGAGTTGCCTGTGAGACAACCAAATGGAGATGTAAAGTAATCAGTCAGATGTAGGTGACTGAAGTTTGGAGGAACATGTGATGCTACAGATATAAATTTGGGAATTGTCAGCACACAAATGATATTAAAGGCCATGGAAATTAATGAGAATATCTAAATAGAAAGTAAACAGAAAAAATTTAGTAAGTAGAAGATTAAAAGAGAGGAAAGGGGATGAAAAAACAGCAGCCAGAGAGATGTGATAAAAACCAAGAGAAGTATATGTCATACAAGAGAGTGTTTTACAAAGGGAGATAGGGATGATACTGACTCCTATAGAGGTATCAGTAAATTGAAGGATAAAAAAAATAAAGGGCTACTGGATATGGTATCATGAAGAGAATTGATGTTCTTGACAGTTACAGCAGAAGCCAGACTGAAATGTTTGAAGGGTCAGTGGTAAATAAGAATTTGGAAGCAGCATAAATAACAACTCTTTAAAGACATTTGGCTATAAAAAATCAAATGGGGTGGTGGCTAGAGGCAAATGCAGAGTCAAGAGAGGATGTTATTTCATTTCTACGTTCAAATGAGATCATACATTCTGTTTGTAAACTGAGAGGTATGATTCTGCAATAAGGGGAGAAGATTGAAAATGCAAAGAAAGTAAGGAAAATTGAATGGACAAAATACTTGTCATGGTGAGAAAGATGGAGCTTCAGAGCATGAACTAGATGCTCTGGCCTTTGAGAGAGGGGTAGCCATTCCTTTTTTCCTTTTTTTCTCTCTCCTCGTATTCTCTTCTCTTTTTTTCTCTTTTGTTCTCCTCTCCTTCCCTTCTTTCTGTCTATCTAAAATCTATCTATCTCTATCTCTATTCTTTGACTCTATTACTCTCTCTTTAATTTTTTGTTGACATTTGTTGACATGTTTGTTTGTTTGTTTTTGAAGCAGGCAAGGAGAAGATAGGACAGGCGGAAACATTAGTTTGTAGAACGGGACACTGGAGTGTGGTGGTATTCCCAGCTGAGAGCTCTAATTTCCCTGAAATATAAAGTAAGATTTTAGCATAAAGTGAAAGGGACATGATAAAAAAGGTGTAAAATAATCCTAACTGAGATTGAAGAGAAAAGCCTTATAGTAGAATTGTCTGAGTTGACTGCCCATTTGAAGTTGGCGATCATGTTTATCATGACTTCAGTTTGCCCAGATATGTGTGTGGTTATTTCCTGGAACACATAGGTGTCGGCAGGCACAGAGAAGGCAGATGATTGAGTTTTTCCATGATGAGATGTATTAAGTAAGAGATTTTAAGGAAGAGAAGAACAAGGAATTTATCAGAGTTGCATGGAAGTCATTGGAACAATGAATAAAAGAATTTCAGTTGGATAAAAAGAACACATCGTCTAGAAGGGGCTGTTGAGGATAGAAAGAAGGGATAGGAGCAATGAGTTAGAAGGCTGACATCATTAGGAGTACTTTTGCTTCCTGAGAGATATTTATATAGTGAGCTAAAATAGGAGCTATGACCTATGAATAAGAATTCAAGGTTTTGGAGGGGAGGGGAATTGTGTCTGGTGATAACAGTGGTCAAAGAGTTACCATTGGTGTGATAGAAAAAAATGGTCATTAACAAAGAGGAGTTCTAAAAACTGGATGTCAAAGCATCCTGGGAGTTGGATAAGTCATTTGCAAGGATGTTGAAACCACTTAGAATGGTGACAAAGAGTAGGCTGGTGATTAAAAGCATTAAGACTTTGATAATAAAGAGATGTTATTTGGAGGCTATTAGATGACAGCGTTCCTAAATGTTATCTCTAATAAGATAAATGGTTTTCAAACTGTTTTAATATACATTCTTATTTGATTTTCATTATAACGTTGATAGGTAGCCTTGATAATATTATTATCATTTCATAGACAAGAAAAAAACTTAGAGAAATTACAAATATACTAGAAGTAAATATAAGGAGACACATAAAGAGAGTCAATTTAGTGTCTTCTATTTTAAATTAAACTCAAATTTATGAAATAAATTGAGGACAGTTTATTAAGTATTTTTAAAGCATCTATTTAAGCCTTCTTTTCAATAGCACCTTTCCTAAGTCCAAGTACTAAATCTTAAATTTCTCTGTATTCAAAATCATTCAATCTTCATATTTTTTCAGTAGCATGTATTGTGCTACTAAAGGAAGATAAAGTACTGAGCAAAGGAATTACCTGACTATTTGCTCATTTTTCTGATATGGTGAAAGAATTTTTTAAAAATCTGAGATAAAATTATTATAAAATATAAAAATAATTATTTTAAAGCTTCATTTCTAAATAATCATAAATAAGAAAAGGAAAAGAATAGATGTGCATTTATTGTTATTTTTGTGTGCATATGTGAATTTTTACACTTTGACAATAGAGAGTAATACATATGTATAATATATAATACTTTTACTATTTAAAAGGAACTGTAGGAGAAAGAAATATTTTTTTTCTCTATTAAAAAAATTTTTGTTTTCTCAGGCTTAACTACACTGGATTTTCCTACCTGTTTAAGCATGCAAATTAAACAAAACAATTAACTGCTCTTTATTGTGCTTCATTTTAACTTAGATCAGGAGAATTGTAATCAAAGTGGTACTAAGACTTTAGAAGAAACTAAATTATAGGGATGTTTGTAGTAATTTTAACTGGTCAAAATATATTATTCATGTCTTTATATTCGAAATCAGTTATTATTAGCTACTCTTGCAAATAAGTGATAATTTTATCCTATTTTTCAGGTGAATAAATACAAAGGTTAAATGGCTGGCCTAGGGGCACAAATTGAATCAGTAGCAGAAGTAGGATTATGACTCCAAACTACTGACTCGAAGCTTAGTCCAATGAGCCATGCTGTTTCTCAAGTAGTAAGCATATTAATTGTCCCTCTAAGCAGGAAACAGAGCTCTAAATGGAGCATGTCCCATCCAGAAGACCTACACAACATAGTATAAAGACCTACTTCTTTCACTTAATTAAAAAACAAAACAAAACAAAACAAAAAACAAAAACCACACTGTTAAACTTGTCTTTTTATAAAGAGGAAATATATGTTATAAATTCACAAAGTAATCAAAATATATGTTATAAAAAGACAGTAATTTTTATACTTGTAAAATTAAAGAATGTTTTTTGTTTTTCAAAACTGACGTTAAACCTGGGATAAACAAAATGGTAAATCTGCCATATTAGGAAAACATATATATAACTCAGGAATCTATTTTCCCTTTGTTATTTATACTAGTCATAGAAAAATAGCAGTTGTATAAATTTTATTTAGTATTTTAATAAATGCTTTCATGGCTCATTTTTCTTATTTTAAGTCCATCCAAGTACATAATTTTTTGACTTAATTTTAAATCTGCAGTTTTAGAACCACAAATGAGAAGAGTATATTGAAAGTAAAAAGTAGGAAAATTGAAGTTAAAAGTAAATAGTTCAGCTTCCACTTCTGGCTGTGATAGAATAGCTTGTATTACTTAAACTCTACTGTTGAAAACAGATTATTTTAAATAATATATAAAACTGTTTGAAGTCACTAGAGGGGAACTAAGGAAGCCAGTACTAGAGGAACCAAGATCCCAGAGAAGGGAAAACTATAATTAATTGAGCCCCATATTCACCTCAGCTTTTCACATGTGTGTTTGAAAATTCATGGCATGGGTAATACAGGCTAAGTAGCAAGTGCCAGCCTGGGCTTACAGCAGTCTCACTGGGTTAAAGAGACAAATGTTGAAGTTTGAGGGTACCAAAGTGATTAAGACTTGAGAGACTAAGATGCAGGAATTGAGAAAACCACAGAGGAATGAGGCCAAACTTCTGTGCAATTTCCCCTCAAGATACATTCTGATTCCTAAACTGTGCAGGGTAAAATGCATAGAAACTAAGTATAAAGAAACAGCTTGGAGGTTAAAGATATGAACAGAGATTTGACATTTTCAGAGACCTTTGGAGATAGAGGTGAAAATTTAGAGACTACCAAGGTATGAGAGCCCAAGTAAACACCTCGGGCTTTCATAGGAGAACCCAAAATAGCTACTTTTTAAAAATTAAAGGCTATGCTTTAACAGAACAAACTGGAAATCAATAAGGCTAACAAAGTATGAAATCCAGCATTGATTGGAGTACAGTGACCATTCCATACACTATATGACTGGCCCATATTAAATCCTTTCTGGTAAAAAAGATAACTTCATGTAGAATCTGAAAATTTTCACACAAGATGTTCAGATCCAATTAAAAAATTACCAGGCAGGTAAAAACAGAACCAAATGGAAATGCTAGAACTAAAAGTTACAATACCTAAAACAAATTAAAAGATGGGGTTATAATAAATTGGGCACATGAACTAGGAAAGAAGGTTGTAGAAAATATTCAAATTTATGTATAGAGAGTAAAAGGGATAGAAAATACAGGAGAATAAGAACTGTGAGGAACAGTTAAAAGTCTGATATACCTGTAATTGGAGTCCCAGAAGGATAGGAAAACATGATTTGAACAAAAGCAACATTTCAAACACTATTGGCAACTAATTTTACAAAACTGATGAAAGACAAGTCATGAATTCAAAAAGCTCCACAAACCACATGAAGGATAAACACAAGGAAAACTATACCCAGAGAATCATATTCAAACATCTGGAAAACAACGATAAAAAAAAATATATTGAAAGTAGTCAGAGGAAAAAAATAAATTACTTTCAAAGGAACAAAAGTAAGACTTAGGGCTGACTTTTCAATAGAAACTGTGGAATCCAGAAGACAATGCAATGACATCTTAAAGTTCTGAAAGAACGTAATTGCCAGCCAAGAATTCTGTACGCAGAAAAAAAATCCATCGGAAAGGAATGTGAAAAAAAAAAAAAATTTAAGACAAACAAAGGCAGAGGGAATTTGTTTCTATCAGACCTACACTAAAAGAAAGTTTAAAAAGATTTTTTTTCAGATTTAAACATGGAACTGCAATAAAAAATTAAGAACAAAAAGAAGGATAAATGAGTAAATCTAAATGTAAATCTAAATGTAATAGTAATGCATTATGAGGTTTAAAATAGATGTAGGATTAAAAATGTTATCCAAAAAGTGGTAAATATGCTAATTTAAGGCAGATTATAATAAACAAAAGATGAATATTTAAATCTTTTAAGATAATTAATAGAATAATAATAAACATATTATGAACAGTCTAATAGATGGGGCAATGGAATAATAAACACTTGATTAACCCAAAAGAAAGAAAGACAGAAACCAAAAACAGATGGTACAATAGGAGACAGACAATAAGAAGGTAAATTTAAATCCAAATATATCAATAATTATACTTGATTAGTTGAATTAATACTCCAGTTAAATGACAAAATGGTCAAAGTAAACAGAAACAATCATATGCTGCTTGTAAGAGAGACACCTTAAATACAAGGACTCTTGAAGTTTGAAAATAATAGTATTAAAGACATAACATGAAATGACAACCAAAAGAAAATGGTGTAGCTATACACATATAAGGCAAAGCAAACTCTAAGGCAAAAATTATTTTGGGGGAAAAACATAGTGTTTCACAATGATACAGGGATCAATAGGATTATAAACTTAAATTTAAATTTATTTAATAATATAGTCTTAAAATATCTAAAAAATAATATTACAGAGATAAAGTTTCTGTAGTTTGTGTCTTTCTATTAATTCATCCATTTCATCATGGTTAACTAATTAGTTGACATACAATGTTCATAGGATTCCTTTATAATCCTTCTTATTTCTATAAGGTTGCTAATGATGGCCCATTGTTCATTTCTGATTTTAATAATATGAGACTTCTTTCTTAGTTCTGTTATTTTCCTTAATTTTTGTTATTATTTTTTTTAGCAGTGATTAAAGGACTGCCCATTTTGTTGATTTCGTCAAAGAACCAACCTTTGGTTTTGCTGTTTTTCTCTATTTTTCTGTGCTCTATGTTATTTATTTCCCTTCTAATCTCTGATATTTCAATCTTGCTTGATTTAATTTAGTTTGCTCTTCTTTTTCTAGCTTCTTAAGGTGGAAACAGGTTATTCATTTGAGACCTTTCTTCTTTTTTAATATAGACATTTATAATTATAAAATTTTTTCTGACCATCTCTTTCACTACATGCCATAAGTTTTAGTATGTTGTGTTTTTATTTTTATTCACCTCAAAATATATTTTAATTTTCTTTTTTGGTATTTTGATCTGTAAATTATTTAGGAGTATGTTAATTTTCACATATTTGTGAATATCTCAAATTTCTTTATCAATTTTTAATTTTATTCCATTGTGAGTGGATAACATATGTCATATGATTTCAATCCTTTTTAATTTACTGCAGTTTCTTTTATGGTCTAATATGGTCTATCTTGAAGAATTATTTTAGATGCATTTGAGGAGAATGTGAATTCTGCTGCTGTTAGGTGGAATGTTCTCTATATGTCTGTCTGGTCTGGTTGGTTCATAATGTTGTTCCAGTTTTCTGTTTTCTTGTTGACCCTCTCTCCTTATATTTTATACATTATTAAAAGTAGGGTATTGGTGTCTTAAACTGTTGTTTTCAAATTGCTTATTTCTTTAATTCTGTAAACTTTTATTTCATGTATTTAGGAGCTCTGTTGCTAGGTACATATACACTTATGTCATCTTGATGGATTATCCCATTTATTATTATAAAATGCCCTTCTTTATTTTTCTAGTAAACTTTTTTTTTGTCTTAAAGGCAATTTTGCATGCTATTAGTATAGCCACCGTAGGTCTCTCTTCATAATTAGGCCTTTTTGGTTACAGTAACCAAAGGGATTTTCCCCCACTCTTTTACTTTTAACCTCTTTGTTCTTTGAATCTAAAATGACTTTTATATGCAGCATCTCTTATATATGGAATCTAAAAACAAAATAAAACAAAAGAAAAGCAGATTCATAGAAAAAGAGACCAAAGGGTTGGTTACCAGAAGGGAGAGAGTGTAGGGATAGGTAAAAAGGGGAAGGGGAACATAGTCAGTGACATTGTAATAAGTTTACACAATGACAGATGATTACTAGAATCAGTGGGGTGATCACATCTTAAGTTATAAAAATGTTGAATCACTATATTGGACACCTGAAATTAATATAACCAGTATAATATAATCAAGATTATATACCAACTATACTTAAATAAAAAATAAGTTAAAAAAATAAAGTGCCTCTTATAGACATTATAAAATTGTATCATTTTTTAAAAATTCATTTTACCAAATTCTGTCTTTTAAGTGCTTAATCTATTCACATTTAATGTAATTACTGATAAAGTAGAATTTACATCTACCATTTTGCTATTTGTGTTCTACATGTCTTATGTCTTTTTCTTTATCACTGCCTTCTTTTGTATTAGTATACTATTTTAATTTTCTAGTATACTATTTTAATTTTCTTCTTGTTTCTAGTATACTATTTTTATATTTTCTAGTATACTATTTTAATTTTCTTCTTGTTTCTCCTATTATATGATTTTGAGTTATTTTCTTAGTGGTTGCTGTGAGGATTACAATTAACATGCTAACTAAAAACAATCCACTTGAGATTAATACCAACTTAATTTCAATAATATACAAAAAATTTGTTCCACTATAGCTCCTTTTCCTTCCACATCTTTTGAGTAATTATTACTATCCAAGTTATATTTTATATAATCTATCCCATCAACACAATTTTATAATGTATGCATTTGTCTTTTTAATTCATATAGGAGAAGAAAAGCATTACAAACAAAAATACATTTTTACTCTTTGTCTTTTGACAGTTTGACAATGATTTGTTTAGGGATAAATTTCCATATGTTCATCATATTTTGTATTGGTTGGGCTTCCTACCTATAGATTAACATTGTTCAACACATATGAGAAATGTTTGGCCATCGTTTCTTCACGTTCTTTCCTCTCTCTCATTCTTCTGAGACTCTCATTATGTGCATGTTGATACTTTTAATGGCATTTCACAGATCTCTGAGACTCTGCTCACTTTCCTTACTTAAATAATGTTTTCTGTTTCTCAGACTAGACAACCTCTACTGATCTATCTTCAAGTTTGCCAATTCTTCTCTGCCAGCTTAGGTCTTGTCTTGAACCCCTCTGGTGAATTCTTTATGTTATTGTATTTTTCAATTCCAAATTTTCTATTTCATTTAAATATACATATTTAATATATGAAATAAATATATATATTCTCTATTTGATGAGTCATCTTTCTCATACTTTTCTTTAATTCCTTAGCTGTGATTTCCTTTGTTTTGTTTTTTTCTTTAAACACATTTATAGTAGCCAATTTAAATTCTTTGCCTGGTAAGCTCAATATCTGAGATTCCTTAAGGGTAGTTTCTATCAACTGCTCTTCCCTTTGTGTATGAGCCATACTTTTCTATGTCTTAGCAAGTCTAATAATTTTCTGTTTTTGTTGAAAACTGGAATTTTTATATAATATAATATGGTAACTTCAGAAATCAGAATCCTATATTCAGGGGTTTTAGTTGTTACTGTTTGTTATTTTTTGTGCAGTGACCTTTGTGGACTAATCATGTAAAATTTGTATTTTTTGTCATATGTGGCCACTGAGGTCTCTCCTTGGCTAACTAAATGGTCAGCTAACGATTGCAGTAAGAGTTCCTTAAAGCCTTGAAACAATAAATGTACAAGATTTTGCTGAGATGCTGTGTGTGTTTGTGTTTGGGTATGCCTTCAATGCTCTGGCATTTTATAAGTCTGCCTTAGTCTTCACTTGGTGTTTGCAAAGGGCTTCAGGTTGTGCTAGAAGCAAGTGAATAGGGCCTTCCATGTCTTTCTGGGGCATGCACAAAGCCCTGTACATGCATGTAGCCTTCGAGATCCCCAGGAATATGTCTGAGCTTTTCAAAGCCCACCATGGACATTCCATTTGCTAGATTTTCCTTTTACATTTTTTTGCCAAACTTCTTATTTGTTTTAAATGATATCTCTACCTTAGATAGCTGCAATGTTAAACAATTTCCACTGAATGTTTTTGACAATGTCTTGAGAATAGAGCTCTCCTCACTGAGTAAACTCTGGATCAAGTAAAATAAAGACAGGTCTAGTGAATGGGGGTTTTCCACGAAGTTACCAGATAGGTGAAATAGCAAGAATTGACTGAGGATTTTTTAGGAGCTCCAAACCCATTCTACCCCCTTTAGTGTCTACTAGAGTGATATTCACAGCTGCTACAGTGTGAGGCTGCTGATTTTCAAGGCTTCTATGTATCTAGGAAGAGGGCAATCAAAACAGGGAAAGTTAAAATGCTACAGAGCTTACTGTTGTTTTTATAAGTGGGTTTTTTTTGTTTTGTTTTGTTTTTAAATAAATGACCTTCAGATTGCTACAAGTCTTTGGTTTATTTACAGAGTTCTGAAAAATTGATTTTATCAATTTTTACTAGTGATCTCATTGCTTTTATAGAAGAGAAGACTTTCAGAGGTCTTTACTCTGCCATTTCAGAAGTGCTTCTGTTTTGGTATTCTCTTAAAATGAAATAGTATACAGCAATAAAAATAATGAATAACTGCTTCATGCAACCATATTGATGAATCTTACAGAAACAATGTTAGCCAAAGTAACCAGATGTAGAGTACATACTGTATGATTTCATTTATGTGAACTTCCAAAATAGTTAAAACAAATCTATAGTGATGAATGTCAGAATAGTAGTTACATTCGGGATGGTTAACTGGGATGGGACATGAGGGAATATTCTAAGATGTTGGTAATGTTCTATATTGTGACCTGGATGATGGTTACACAAGTATATTCATTTACAAAAATCCTTTGAGCAACAGACTTTGTAAACATTTTTCTATGTAAAAAACATAACAAACAAAAGTAAATGGTTAACCTCAAGGCCCTCCTTTAATTCTTGGATATAGATTCCCTCACAGAGTTTTATATTTGTAGTTAAGAGATTCACATATGTGCCACTGAGACACAGAAATAATTTGTTTCTAATATTATTGTCACTGTTACTAATAGAGGCATATATGTCTGCAATGTTCTATAGATCCTAAACCACTTCACATTTATCATCTTATTATCCGTACAACTCTTGAAGGTTGAGGTCATATGTTATATCTTACAAACGAGGGCACTCAGATATAGAGTCAGGATTGATACTTTATGTGTCTTAGCAGTTTCCTTAGAATATTGCTAGTCACCAACTTATCAGAATTCGATGGTTGACCAAGGTTTTAGAATTCTCTGTTAGATCATTCTTAAAAGATGATATTAATCCTTGATTCTATAGGTAATCACAGCATTCTAGGAATAGACAGAATTTTGAACTTACACTTTTAAATCTCTCTGTGAGATACGAGAGTATTTGTCACTCAGCTTAAACATATTTTGATGAGATTTCACAATGCTCACTCATTTAAATATCACATACTTTTTATGATAAGTAAGTTTTTCATGACTATACTTTAAGTCTCTATTTCTGCAGCTGACTCTTTCCTTGTCTTCTACTCAAATGTAGAATGGTTGATCATAATCTATGATTTCTTTCTAAATTTTTGAGGAGTATTAAAACCCATCCTCACATTAGTGATCTTTCCCCTGCTTGATTTAGGCTTTCCTTCTGTCATTAACTAAGCATTCTCGTATTGATTGAACTTCTCCATCAGAAAAGATACTTGTTTTGTCATTTCATCTATGTCACATGGCTTTATCCTAGAAAACTGTGATTAAGACCTGGCCAATGATCAATATAAAGCTTTTGTTGTTGTTTTTAATTTTTTCTGACATATCTGCTATGTTTATGTAAACTTCTAACATCTATTTCTTTTATTTGGGTGATTTAATCTTCGTTTATCTCCATTAAAGGTTATTGTATTTATGAAGATGACTTTGAATTCAATCATGTTTTCTTAAGTAATAAGCATGCCAGCTAACTTTGAATCTTTGGCTAGTTTAATAAGTTTATTCTTAACATAAATTCTGAAATCACAAATGAGATAATAAAGTAGGACCCACAAAGCTGCTATGTATTTGTGGATAGCTTCTAGAAAGCCTTAATTTGCTTCTCAGACAAATGAAGAATAGCACACGAGTGAGAAAGTGCTATTTATAAAGAGAATAAGGGGCTTGGGAGATTTATTTATGCTTTTGCAAATTAAGTTCTAAATGGCTGATGAAACACACACTCAGATCCCAAACAGAAAGCAACTTTAGTTGAATTTTGCTCCTCATCTTGAGCAAAAAACTTAACCTCTCAACCACTTGAAGATTCAAGGACGAGGGCTGGGGTGGGGCAGAGGAGGGAGTTCTCTTTCAAATATCCCTCTATAGGCTGACACCCTTTTCCCTCTCTGGAGCACACCTTTCTCATTATATCCGCCACAGTATACACAATCTGTTCAGTGCCATGACTAATATGACTATCCTCTTGGGCAATTTCAAGAACAAACTATAGATAGACGAAGTGAGTTACTAGTGTATACTGCTTCATTAGCTCAGTACAGACTGAAAACAATAAACCATTTTTCCTAAGATATATCAGTTCATTCATTTGCTGCTCTTTCCTCGAGTCCAAACCCTTGAAATTCTGCTCTTTCTTTCTAGTTCAGTCTACTTCTATTCTCAAGTTGAGGGCAGAGTCAAACCTTTTGTAGAAAACCATAGTCATGAAGGTTCAGGGTCATTTTCTCTCTGGATCAGTTTTGGGTTAAAACTGCAGTCCTTGTAGGCATCTGAGTGTTCAGCCTGACCAGGGTCATTGGGATTGAAGCCACAGAAATCCCATCTTTCCTTTATTCTGGATATGTGAAAATACACAGAGATTGCTTGAGCTCAGCCTTTTATTATCAGCCCTTCCTGGATTTGTTCTTTCTCAGTTTTTCTCATCTTATCTTTAAATGAACCCAGAGTTTCTTTAAAACCTTATTTTCTCATAACACCCTCATGTAACTCCATGCAATGTTCCCTTCTTCTTTTCTTTAACCATATGCAGACAACATCAATAATTTGTTTGAATGGTTCCCAACTTCCACCATTCAGGAGTGACCACCCATTGTTATTATCTCTCTAACTTCTCTCATCATATTATTAAATACAATAAAATAAATAGCACATTTTACCCCAAATATACTTTAATCTCTGTTTCTGAACATAGATCTAATTTGAAAGATGAGGCCAAAGGTAATTTACAGGATATTTGATAAGATGCATCACAGCAAAAGAGAATGAGAACTTATATTAATGTTTACTTACTTTAATTTTTGTTATGAAAAATGGTTCAAGATATACCAAAGTTAGAGAAATATTATATCAAACTCTCAGATGTCCATCACTCAACTTCTTCATTTATCATAGTTTGCTTGTGTTATTTTTTAAAAGGAAATATGTTTGGTCACTATATAATGGTTAACATTACTCTCTTAAGAATTATTGTTCCCCATGACCCATCTGCTCTTTTTCTAAATCTAGTCCTGAAACAAAACTATGACACAGAGGAGAAAAATAGGGGAAAAAAAGAAAAACGAACAAACTGAATATAACATTTTAATTTCAGGAGTATGTCTTTCATATTATCTTAATCATATAAGGCAAGTTGCAATGCAAGAGTCTTATAAATTCTCCTTCGCAACAATGGCTGAAGGGAATTCTAGATTATTGGACTGAATTTATCTTTAATCACACTAGTGTTGTCATAGTTTCCCTATATTGTGTTCTTCAGTGAAACCTCTGGAAAAAGATTGAATCAGTTTCTACGTAGGCAGGTTGAGATCTGGGAATATCTATTAATGAGGAAGCATTAACAACTGCAGTATCTGCAAGAGGGAAGAAGCTTTCAAAGAACTAAAGTAGTATGGTCTGGTTTATGCCATTTCTAGATAATTGAACAAATTGATGAAGCTGCAAACGAAGAGTAGTTAGCCATCGCTGCGTTTCTAGATGAAGTGAATCAAATGATAATTAGTGGAAACCTGCTATGAAGATAGTTTTCTTCATATCTTTATCGATGATCTGAACAAAAAATTCAGGACATGTTAAACTCATAGGGAGCCGAATTAGGTGGTTTGCTAATATCCGAGAACAGAGAGAGAAATGTCCTTGCAAGCTGGTAAAATCTAAGTCAGAAAACAAAGTGTGAAATGATACGTAACCAATAGGAGGTGAGGTTTAAATAGAAAAGACACTCCCATAAATTTAGTTTGAAAAACAATCCTTCTACTATGCTTTTCACTTGACAGACTTGTACTAAAATAATATGTCCATCTAGATCAGAAAACTTTGAAATTATTTAGACAAAATAGAGAAGTTTCCAAGACTAATGGCAAAATCAACAAAAGTAGAGAAAAATTCAGCTTATAAATCAGATTTAAAAGGTATAAAGTATGTTATGAGGAATGCTATGGTCTGAATGTATGTGACCCGCCCCCCCCAAATTCATATGTTGAAATTCTAACCCCCAAGGATGACGGTTTTAGGAGGTGGGGCCTTTGGGAGGTGCTTAAATCATGAGGGTGGGGCCCTCATGAATGAGATTAGTGCTTTATAAAAAAAGTTTCAGAGATGTGCCTAGCTCTTTTGAACATGTGAGGGTACAATGAAAAGTCTGTGACCTGAAAAAGGGCCCACAACTGACTATGCTGGCACTCTGATCTCAAACTTCCAGCCTACAGAACTTTGAGAAATAAATTTCCGTTTTTTATATTTTTTGTGGTATTTCGTTATAGCAACCTGAATGGACCAAGACAAGGAAAATACTGAGTGATTGTTTTTTTAGGTTTACAAATTAAAAAAGAGAGACTTAAATGAGGACACATCATATTGTGGCATAATTCCATTTCTCTTAGGTAAAACAACACAAATAAGTAAAAAATGTATTTTACTTCGTTCTTTTTCCAAAGTGTGGCTTTAATGGTGTATTTATTAATAGAAAGAGTCTTCTGGCAGTGAAGAAAATAGTTTTGACTTCACACTCTCCCCAGTTGCAAATGGTTTGTTTGTGACTACAGCTATAAAGGAATAGCTCCTCCAGGCGAGCAGTCTCCACCCGTCCCCTGACCTAAAATGTCATTATTCACATAGTTCAAAATTTTAGAAATGTAAAAAGGAATATAGTGAAAAGTTTTGCTCTCACCCTGTTCACCATTTACACAGTGCTCACCCCCACCCCTTTCTCTCTCTCTCTCTCTCACACACACTCATACACACACACACAGAGACATAATTATTTTCTTCTACATTCTTGCAGTTTATGTATCTAACAGAAATTATGAATAGATAGTTTTATTCCTTCTCTTTTTTACAAAAAGTAGCATACAATATACACTGTTTTATACATTTTTTAAAAATTTAACAATACATCTTAATGATCAATACTAGAAAGTTTCTTCTTTTTTTTTTTAAAGCCCTGTGCAGTACTTCATTCTGTAATGTTCAGTGACTTTATAACCAGTGTCTTATCAATGGACATGTGAGTCATTTCTAGTTTTTTATTTTTATTTTAGTAATATTGGCATGGATAATGTTACCATAATGGCATTTCACATGTAGTCAAGTGTATTTGTAGGATAAATTCCTGTAAGTGCAATTGTGGGTCAGTGGATATATCTAGTTTTGATAAACCTTGCAAAATTTCCTTGCATCAAAGTTGTACCAATATCAACTCTCCCTAATGTGTGAGAGGGCCTGTTTTCTTACAAACAATAAAATATGTTACCAATCTCTTAGACTGTTACCAATCTGAAAAATGGAAAAAAAAATTCATGTCGTTTTAACATGCATTTCTCGTATTATAAGTAATGTTTATAAGCCATTGGATTTTCTTTCTGTAAATTTCTGCCTCTTTTTCTCTTCTGCAGTTAGTTTTTTATTGGTTTCTAGTAGTTCTTCATATGTTAGGGAGATTAGTATTTGTCTATGATATGAGTTTCTCAGTTTCTCATTTATCCTTTGACTTTGTTTATAGTTTTGTATGTTGTTAAATTTATTATATTCTTTTATTTTTATGGATTCTGGATTTTGAGTCATAAAGACTTTATTCACTGCAACATTAGAAAGGAACTTCCTATGCTTTCTTCTAATACTTATATGTTCTCATTATTTTCTATGTACATCTTTGATTAATTTGAAATTTATCTTGGTTTTATTAGAGTATGCTGTGAGATACAAATTCAACATCTTTTCCCTTAGCTCTTTTATCACAATTTATTGATGTGTTTATCTTTTCCCCACTGATTTGAAATGCTATCTTTTTCATATATTGAATTGAAGTATGCATTTGGGATTATTTTTGGACTTTCTACAATATGCTGTTGGTAAGTTTGTCTAATGATGAACCAGTACTACACATTTAAGTGTTCAGATTTTTATGTTTTATTATCCGATAGTGCTAATTCCCTCCCATTGTCTTTCCCCCCCAGTTTATTTTTGCCTATTTTTGGTTAATTATTTTTCTATACAGTTTATGACTGCTTTGCCTAGTTTCAAAAGCCCACTCTCAATATTTTTCTTTTTGGGATCATGTTGAAATTATAAATGAATTCAGAAAGAATCGACATATTTTTGATGTTAACCTTTCCAACTAGGTACATCTTCCCTTTGTACAAAATTTCTTGTATGTCTTTCAGTAGTGTTTTAACGTTTCTTATTAAATTTCTTCCTGTGCCTTCGATCTTTTTTCCTATTTAAATGAATATTTTCTTTCATTATATATTGATACCATTTGTTGTTTGTCTTTTGTATATTAATTGTGTGACCACTACTTCATTAAGTAGCTTTTAAGCTGAATCTCTTGAGTTTTCCAGGTACATAATTATAATACCTGGCAGAAAGAATCCTAATGGATGCTGTGGAAGAGAAGAAGTTGTACTTTTCAATTTAGTGGATGGAAGCTCCTTCTGACAAATCTCAGGAAGGACAAATATGGGTATATTATGGACTCTGTAATACTCTAGACCAGACCATTTTCAAAGGTTGTGGAATCATTTTAAGAGAGAAATGCTGGAATGATGGGGTTTTTTTTTTAAACACAAATAAATAACTTATTATTATCTAATTTCAGTCATCATAATTCCCATCACATCTTACATTTATTTAGCATGCTGTATTAAAAAAAAAACTGATACAAAAAATTTACTACCCATTTGTTATCATCATTATTATTACCAAAAATTTCAAAAATATCTCTGCGTGATCCACGTAAGGCTCAATGGAGTTTAACCTTACTATAGTGTAATAAAAAAAAAAAATCCAGTTGTATGCAACAAACTACCCATCAGTCTTGCAGTTGAATTTATGTTTTTGTGTTTAAGTAGCTTAAATGAGTTGCTTTGTGTTTGTGATGAGCACAGCAAATCCTTCTTGCTGAAGTTACTAAAGCCTGCTCACCTAACAATGATCTCCTTTGTTGATCTTCAGGGCATGGTGTCTCATCTGTTTAGTTTGGCCTTTTATTTGACTTTTATTGACTTTGCAGCCAAGCCTGTTTTCTTTGTTTGATATGTAAGCTCAAATATGTAGGTGAACTCAGCCATTTAGTGATGGGCATGTAATTTTTAACAATAACACACATTAGGTTTAATGAAAGAATATAATTTTCCCTAGGAAATGGAGAAGCAAATGTTTGACTTTTGAGTAATACCTTGCTATCTCTCTCTCTTTTTCTATACATAGTGCTCAACCATAGATTAGGTAGAGACAACTTTAAATCTTTAAGTGCTTGATTGGAGAGTAGTACCATTTAGTGCTAATTTCTAGAGAACTACAGCTGTCACTTAGTACTGAGTTAGCCTTTATACCATGAAATTTAGTGTGTAGAAGAATATTCTCACTGAGGTATATCATGAGTTCTGCCAAGTTTCCAACTGTTAGAAAAAATAAAGATACACATATTGGGCAGTATGTCAATGAATAAAAAAGATGTGTAATAGGGAAACTAGAGTTTATGAATATGTAGATTTGTACCTATTGATACCAAAATCCTGATTTGGTATAGTAAATTTAGCTTTATTGCCTTGTTTCTGGTATGGTTAAATCTCAATATTTTACTCTTCTATAAAATTCTTTAAAGAAAGCAAAGATATAAAATGCTTTTAAAATCCTAAAGAAGTTTTATATAAATTCTAGTTTTTTGTAAGACATTACTTATGAAATAAAACCAATGAAACCTCAAATTGAATGAAAAATCGAAATCTTGAGGCACTTATTCTGTGTGTGTTGAGAGATGTTGGCAGTTGGAATACTCTCATCAATAGGAGGCTTCTGTTGGCTCCAAATGTAAATTATTTTATATAAATGTCCCTTTAGAATCTCTGTTTATGTGATAGAAACCTTAGGGGATCTTAGAAAGGGTGTTGTCTTCTGATTTGCTAACATACTTGAAATTTCAATATTCAAAAGTCATTCAATGTAACCTCTTCTTTTACTGATGTGGTTTTGAAAACTCTCAGGTATCTACTTGCAAATGCTTCCCAAGAACATTTCCTTGTGTCTAGAGTATACTAGCACTTTTACCTTCTTTCTTTTTCTTTTTTTGGATTATTTTTAAAACATACTGATTTGCAAACATAGTGTATATTTCAAAGAAAAAAGACTTGAAAAAGAACAGAGGCAGAGCCTAGTCTAGGTTTCTTCACATGGCCAGCAGAAGGGCAAAGAAAGCCCTCTCTACTATTTTATAATTGACCGAGGCAGAAGAACTCTTTAATAAAGAGGGCCTTAATTTTATTCTTGGAAAGCTTTGATTATCTGTCTTCTGGAGCAAGTTGATATCAAATCAATAAACAAGAACTTGAAACAATCTTCCACCTGTTTGTACAGTGGGGACATGGGACAGCTAGTAAACCACAGAGATAAGGTTAAGGAGATTTTTTTTTTCTTTATTTTAGTAGTTTTTAATGAAGGTTGCTTATAAGATTACTTTATTCCTGCATCTTCTCATGTTTTCCTTCTTTATATTTGCCCTTTTCCTTTCCTGCCTGGCAAGATTTGGGTTTACATGCAAGGATTGTTTTGCCATTTTTGTCCAGTTTTAGCTTAGTGATAAGCACCTTACTTGGCTGAATGCCTAAATGAATAGTTATGTCATTGGCTTCTCTCTCTGCATATGTTCAGTGTAGATGACACATTTCTTCCTCTAAACTTGAACTGCTTTGCCAATTTGCTAACTTTTTCAGTGTTTTCACATATCCTGAACATCCCTCTTTCAGATGGACCTGAGTTGAACATTGAATTTTTGACTCCGCTCTTCAGAAAGAGGGAAAGACATAATCTTCTTGTGAATGTGGAAAGGTGCATTGAAATGCCTTTTATGGTTCTTGCTCTGAGCAGAAGTCACAAAGGGTTAAACCAGTAACAGGGGCCTAGTTAGATCATCTCTAGGCCTAGAGAGTGGGAAAGGCCACTGCAGATGTATCTGTAGGAGAGGACCAGATGACAGGAGCTGTGGTCATCAGTGGAGGATTGCAGGTACTGGCAACTTGAAGGGTGGCATGGAGGGAAGCAGAGGAATAAATACCAGCCTCATGTTATTGCCGTGTCCAGTATCCTGTTGGAATGTCTCATTGGTGGCATCCAGCAAGAAAGCCAAGGGCAAGCAAGCCTAGTGATGTGATCCACACAAGCCAGCCTCCTGGGGAATGGATCAGCTGTGGAAGGATAGAGAGTGGATCTGAGGGTCACACTGAGACCATCCAGTACATTTGTCTCCATAAAAAAGTTTATAATAAGATTTTGTGAAAAGTCAGAATTCTGAGAATTTCAGCGTGAATTAGAACTTTGAACAATCATAAGTTGAATAATATACTGCCAATTATCTATTTTTAAAAAAAGTCTATCTTTTCCCCCCTTCCTTTTTTTTTCATTTGGCATTGTTGTTTTCTTTTGGCAAATTTTTGCCCAAATTTGTTGTTCAACATTTATAAAGACCTTGGCATGCCTCTTCTTATTTGAGAAGAATCTGCTTTTAAGCAGGGTGCCAGGTTTAAGTTATATAAAGTCTCCCTTGGCTGTGGCACTGTGCATATAGTTTCTAAGTCTTTGATATTAATACCCTAGTTTAACTTTTCTTCTTATTAGTCATAATTGGATAACTTTTCACCAGAGATAAGGGAGTTAAACACCTCATTCTATCAAAATAGTCACTCTCAAAATTTTTCCTCTTCCACACACTATTTCCTGTTTACCTCAATATTTGCAACTATTCTCCTTATGGCTCTAAAACCTCACTATAGACATCTAGTGAGCATTTTTAGGCCAACTATATCACTAGAGTTAGTAACATGAGACAGAGTTTAAAACAAACAAATTACAAAATTACAATATTGGGATCCGGCCATTGATGTGTGAGCTGAATGCAGCCACACTGGTGAGAGCTTCATGAAAGCCCTATCTTGAGAATGATAGATCAACAAAATAGAAAGTGTCTAGGTTTTAAATACTGTGGAGCTGCCATATGACCTCTGGACTGATTGTGTTCTTACATGAGGAAGAAATCAATGTCTATTTGTTTGAACTATTGTTTTTTGGCCTTTGTGACAGCAGGTAGACTTGTATCCCAGTTTACTCATGGCCCTTCTATTAGAGACCAGTGTGCTAAAATACAATAGTAGTTGTACTTTACTCTCTGTTGCTAGAGAACATACATAATGACAAACAGGTACTATAAATGCAGGAAGATTTTAAATAAATTTTCATTTAATTATAGCTACATAATCTGAAAAACAATAGTACTTATCTAGGTGAGAGATATTGCTTATTCACTCTATTGATAGTGCTTAGACTGGCATGTCAATTTAAGGACTCTTTGCCAGACCCCTTCCCCAGATTACTTTTTGAAATCCATGGACTTAGGCCTTAGAATTAAAAATGAGATAAAGCAGTATGGGATCTAGCCTAGAAGATGCAAATAAAATTGGAAATGCTGGTTCACCTATAAATGAAGAGAGCAAAGACTCAGAGGTTCTAGCATCTATAGTAGACATTGTAAGAAACCCCTAACATCACTTTGCCAATTTCCCATTGCATAGCAACCATCCCACTTTAGGGGGACAGTGTACTGACTGGGTTGAATAGTGTCCTGCCAAACTTATGTCCAGCCAGAACCTGTGAATGCGACCTTATTGAAAATAGGGTCTTTGCAGATATAATAAAGTTAAGATGAGGTCATGCTGGATTAGTGTGGGCCTAATAGAGGCAGCGTTTGGAGTTATGCTGCCACAAACCATGGAAAACTAAGGATTGTTAGCAACTACCAGAAGCTAGAAGAGGCCAGGAGGGATTCTTCCTTAGAGTCTTGGAGGGAACATTGCTCAGTCAACACCTTGATTTTGGACTTAGAGCTTCTTATTGATGAGAGAATTAATTTCTATTATTTTAAGCTACCCACTTTATGGTACTTTGTTATGGCAGTCCTAGAATACTAATACAGTGGGATTGATGCTGATATTCAAAATGTTTAACAACCAAGATACAATCTATTCACACAGAAGAGATGCTTGCCACATTGCTGAGGCAGGGTCCAAATGGATCTTTACTTTGCAGATGTTAACTTTTAGTTTCTGGATAATGGAGTGGTCAGGGGTATTTCAGGCTGGGTTGCTGATGCAGTGAGGAACACTTGGGAAGATTTAGAGCGTTAGCTATTTATCATTTAGAAACATTTCAATATTTAAAGAACCTGTTGAGTTGTATCAGTGTGTGCCAGGCACATGCCTTGGTTGGTCTAAACCAATACTGTAGTTCCCCCTTATTTACGGTTTTGCTTTCTCCATTTTCAGTTACCTAGGGTCAACCACAGTTGGAAAATATTAAATAGAAAATTTGAGAAATAAACAATTCGTGTTTTAAATTGCATGCTGTTCTGAGCAGTATGATACAATCTTGCACCATCCTGCTCTGTCCAGATTGGGACATGAATCATCCCTTTGTTCAGCTTATCCACTCTTGTATAAGCTCCCTGCCCATTAGTCACTTAGTAGTCATCTTGGTTGTCAGAGCGACTAACATGGTATCACAGTGCTAGTATTCAAATCACCCTTATTTGGCTCCAAAGTGCAAGAGTAGTTCAAATTTCATCATAGGCATGTGTATATAAGAAAAAACAATATATATAAGGTTTGGAACTATATAGGAGTGTGTGTGTGTGTGTGTGTGTGTGTGTGTGTGTGTGTGTAAGAGGAGGTCTACTGTACGTCTTTCCTTCTTGCCACTACAGATGATTCAAGAGTGGCCCAAATTAGACCAATTAGAATGAATTTTGAGACTTTTATTCTTTGGCTGGGGAAGCACATGCCCTCTTCTGGGAGATGTGAATGAGAAAGAACATGACCCTCTTTGCTCATAGATGAAATTTTGCAATGTGGAAAGAAGCTACCTAAGGGTCGAGCCAACGATCAAGAAGGAAAGAACTGAGACAACTGCAGCCAAATCACCTGGAACTCTGGTCATTTTGTACCTGAGTCTTTCCCATCCTCTGGACTGCTAGTTACATGAACCAATAAGTTCTCTTTATAGTTTATGCAAGTTTATGTTGGTTTTTCTGTTGTTTGTAACTAGAAGCATCTTAACTGATAAAGTCCTGTGACTTTCTTAGCAGTTATTTATTAAGTCCTTCTCTTTGAAACATTTTATTTTGATGTCTACTAGTGTAATTATTTTGTACGTACCTTTACTTCTATGTTCTGTTAATAAATGAGACACCAGCCAGGCTTCAAGGAAATAAGACTTTGCTGAAAGACTGCTATCACCAATTTTATACTGAATCCTTATTTTAGAATACAACTCAAAAGCAAACAGACACACTCATACATGTATGCACATACACACACACACACACATGCACATACATATCTGCAATTTTCCCCAATGCTTTTCTTGCCATACATAATAAGAGCTAACTTATATCATAGATGCAATTGATGGGCAAAATGGTACAAACAAGTAGGAGAGGATGTGTAATCTATGGGGATAGTGGAAAAATAGAAAAAAGTATTAACTCAAAGAAATACACTTTTTGAATAAAATTCTCAACTATAAGAATAACTCCAAAATAAATCAAACGGAAGTGCAAGGACCAGTTTAAATACAGAGGCTAGCAAAGGAATGAAAACAGAGAGAGATGAGGCAGCTAGGGAAAAATCATGAAGTTAAAACTCCTTTTCCTCTATCTCAGCCTTCAAAATCAATCTTCCTTTTGCAGTTCTGGGGGCGATTTTAAAAATAGGGCTAAGAAGAGGGCAGAAACAAAGTACCAGTGTTCTCATGGCTCCCCCAAATGAAAAATTTGAGTTGACTGAATTGATGTAGGTTACCTTGAATACTGTTCATCTATTTGCATACTGAATTTGAGGCTTCCACTTTATACTCCTTGTAGTGGTTCCTGTCTATACATCCTTAACAATAAATATTAGAAAATGCAATTCCACATTTAGCCAACATTTCAGTTATCTTTGATTGATTTTGAAATTAATATATTGCTTTCAATAATAAGGAAAAAGAATTTTAGGAAGAAAACTATAAAAATGATGAAGTAGCTTTTCCCAGTATGCAATTCATGTTAAATCACTGGTGTCTGAAGAATATGGAACTGAGATTTCATCAATACATGCAGTACCACATATTTCCTACTTTAGCTGCTAATTAGTATTCAGGTGTGCAGTGGAATATATGAGATTAAATGTTAATGTTGTTTCATTTGTGATTTAACATGTACTATTTGTTACTATATGCACTATTCCCTTGTTTATGTACATGTATACTGGCTGTTTTTTCTTTGTAAGCATATCTTTGTGTATTCATTTGATTCAATTTTCTAAGGGCATGATATAAATAAATCTTCTTGGTTCCAAAAAAATCATTAACTTCTGTAGCTTAGAAATGAAAATAAGGGATATCTGAGGGTTATTTTTAAAAAGTTGCAGTTGAGGACTTAGTTTTAGTTGGTCCAATAGTGTAGAAATTTTAGTTTTTTCCCTATATTTTGTTTCAGCTAATTTGTGATTAACAGCTACGTAAAATTGTGAACTGCCTATTGGAAGTAGTTTTATAAATATTGCATGCAATTTTATGTTCTTCAATCTGTACTTCCCTTATCAAGTATTTTTATGTTAAAAAAATTTCAAAGTTAATGTGTGAGGAAGTAACTAGCGACTTTAGTTAGTTAGATTTCTCTTCCTTGAAGAAAATTACTATAATGGTTACTTTTGCTAAAATGCAATTACTGTCACTGTTAACAATCAATCATATTTTTATATAAGAAACTTTAACAACTTTTGAATGCATTAAGAAAAGTAAATGAAAAAGACTCTGTGTGAAATAAGAGTAGATGCCAAACCCCACCTCCCCACACACATCCTGACATCTAATGTGAAAAAACTTGGCTACTTTTCTTGTAATTCATTTTAATGTCTCTTCCAAGATCACTGTGAAAATTTCATAATATAGTAGTAAGCAAGTTTCTAGAACATCATTGAAAATGCTATGTATAGTCAACAACTAGTAGCTATTATTGTTTTCCTCTTGAATAGTTTACTCTTATTCTGTCAGAATCTGTAGTCCTTGAGTTTTGAAAATTAAACCAAAAAGCATCATTTAGAAAGGTTTAGCATTGTGATACTCCTACAGATGAAAATATCTCTAAATGGAAAATGGAGGTTAGAAAATATGAATTGAATCAGTTCTTGGCTTTAATAAAGAGATCACTAGTTGAGGTCAGAAAATTTTTTGTGCATCAAAATATTGTACAGTCACATGGAGATGGTGCTTTCTTCCCCAAAGCGTAGGTAATACATTCATGAAGGTAGAATACTAAGCATAACAAGAGATTACTGCTACTAAAAGTATTATGCTCCTCATACAGTAGTGGGAATATAGAAACAGAGGACTTGGTCCATACTGTTGTGTAACATGTGTTTTTGACATGGTGAATACATTTAAGTGGGACAGTAATCAAAATATATCAAAGAATAATACATTATAGGTAAAACAGATTATTTAATGTAGCGATTGTACTACAACACAAAATTAATGTCCGTTAGCACAGGCGATCACAGCTCTGTTTGCTCTCCTAATTCATCCCTGTCCTGTCCTCTACCCACCCCAATGTCTACTTCTTCCATTTTTCCTAATATCTTTAATGGTATCTCTATTCAGCTAGTCTCCTAAATTGGATACATGAGAGGAATTTTGATTCCTTCCTCTTCCTTAGCTCCTTCATTCAATCTATTACTAATAATTTTCATTTGAATGTTGCAAAGTCTCTGTAGACTTCCAGTCTTAGTTTAGGCCCCTTTTCTGTAACCTCTGTAAGGTCTCAGTGAAATCAGTCTCTCTTGTCACCCACCCTCTTTCCTGCTTCTAGAGTTATCTTTCCAAACTCCTTGGCATGACAAACTATTCCCATTCCATTTTCTCTGCTCTCACCTCCTGTTAGCTTCCTGGGCATTCCTTCCTACTGTCCCCTGTCCTACCAGTGACTTGGTTACTTCACAAAGTTCTATAACAGTAGGTGATACCTTTTCTTCCTGGAATATGCCTTCTAGGCCTCTGATTAGAAAATTACTATTTCTTCATCAAGACTTCTATCTAAAAGGCCTTCTCTGACACCGCCCCCGCACCCCGGGAACACTAGGTGTTCACTGCTCTGTGCCATCATAGCTATCTGAACATAAGTGACTTGTAGCACTGTCTGCGCTTTTTGACCTTTCTTCCCCTGCATTGTGAACTTTTCTAGAGCAAGGACATGTCTTATTCTTTTTGTGCTTACCCTGGTGAGTGATAATACAGTGAACTCTCAATGCAGAGTGAAGGAATGAGGGAAAGAATCAATACTTTTAGCTGTGAAACGATTTCAGCATTATCACTTATGGATTCACATTCTCTCTGGAAACAAAACCATTAAGAAAAATAATAATTTTGTCATTCTATGAAAGCTAGCTTTTACCAATTTACCTGAAAGTGAAATCTATTATGATTAGAGGTCATTCTTCATTATGAGGAAGCCTTACCATTCTTACGGATTCTTTTTTGGGGGGTTATTAAAAAATATGAGCTGTGAGTGACCAATCGATAACTGCGTGCATGATTATTTGTTAATAAAAAATCCCAGGCAAAGACAAACCATTATAGAATATCTGTTGGATATTAGATTTCTTTCATTTTCCATAAAGCTAAAGCTGGCCATAAAGTTCATCTGGTGGCAGTTTTTTTCCCTTATTTTTTCTGGTTTTATTGAGAAATAGTTAATATACACCACTGTAAAAGTTTAAGAAGTACTGAATGATGGTTTGATTTATATGCATTATACAATGATTACCACAACAGGTTTAGCTAACATCCATCTTCTCATATAGTTACAAAAAAAGAAAAAAAAGGAGAAAAGTAAAAAGGAAAAAAGTTTTCTCCTTGTGATAAGAAACCTTAGGATTTACTCTCTAAACAATTTTTGTATATATCACACAGCAGTGTTAGCTATAGTCATCATATTGTACATTACATCTCTAGTACTTACTTATAACTGAAAGTTTGTACCTTTGGACCACCTTTCTCCAACTCCCTTTCCCCAAACTCTCACTTCTGTTAACCATAAGTCTGATCTCCTTTTCTATGAGTTTTTTTGTTTTTGCGTGTGTGTATTTTAGATTTGGTGACAATTTTTAAAATATATTTTAAATTGTTACAGCAGCGGGCCAGTGCTATCTATAGAAAACTGCATTTGGTTCTATTGCCAATATGTTCTGTTCTTTTTTTTTTTTTTTCTACCTCCCGTCTGTTATCAGAGAACTAATAGAGGTGCTTTTTTTTTTTAATGTTACTGTCATGCTTTCTAGAAAAGGGAAGAGAATAATAGCCCAAACTTCAACATCTCTCTCTCAACTCAAGATGTAAAGATGCACATTTGGAAATGCTTTAATGTTTTCTGACATGTGGAGAGAGTTTGTTTGGAGTAGAAAAATATGAACTTTACATACAAAGAGAAGCAGAGACTAGCAGAGTTGAGACATCCTGAATAAACCTGAATGATGCTATTTGTACCTGGGAACCTAGCTATGCCTAAAGTTAGAGTCATTCTTGAATTTGCAGGTGTATAAGCCAATAAATTCCCTCTTTTCTATTTGAGCCTATTTGAGTTTTTGCAGCCATAATAGTATACGTCAGAGTGACATTATGCTGAAAAAACAAACAAACAAACAAATAAACAAACTAAGTATTTGGATCTTTAAGTATGAGATGTCAAGGGTAAATAAATAAAAAGTAATGATGACCTGTCACCACCCCCAAATGGGGTAAATACAAAACATGACAGTGAAAAGTAGCATGAGAAGAAATTTCTGGACATTAGTCCTCTGACATCTCTCAGTATTTTCCACTCTAGAGCCCTTAAAAGTTTTACAAAGCAAACCATTTTATTTCTTACTTTCCTGTTTTAAATACAACATCTAGTTAATTCACAGTAAAAGTACTAAACTGGTGTGATGGTTTTGTACCATGTCAATTTCTCCAAATTCTCTTGCAATATGATTCCAGGTTAGGGCTGGCCACATGAGAAATCTGTGGGATTTGGCACCGAAGGGCAGCCATTTCTAGGCTCTGAGGAGTGTTCCAGGGCAGGCGCTGTTGGAGTTTATGGGCACTGTCATAGATCTGCTGTTGGCAAAGAACAGCTGCTGGGCCCATAGCACCTTTAGCTCCCACCAAATCTCGCCAGCTCCTGAGAATCCTCGGCCAGCAGTAAGTACAGCTTTGTGATCAAGGATGCTGACTTGTCTCAAGAGTGGCCCAAATCTTTGGGACTGAAAGAGATGAATGATGGGGTGACCTTTTAGTTTTTTCCTTGCAGATTCCGATTTGTCCTTGGTTGCCACTTTCTTACTGCTGATGCTCAGGCTCAACACCAAGACCTAGATGCAGCAGACATCCAGGTTTGTATAAGAGGTAATATTTATATAATGAATTCCTTGTTCTCTGTCACTCATGTTGGTTCATCGTGCCTGATCAAATCCTAACTGATGTGTGGTCTATTTTTCATTATTAATTTCTGAAGCCACATAAGAATTTATGTACTATTGGGAAACAACATTGATGAAGCCAAAAGAATTTAAGCTTATACTCAGTCTTTACATTCTACCTTTGCTACTTGTTATTTGTGTGACTTTGATCAAGCGATTTGATCACTTGATGCCTTAGTTTCTTCAGCTGTCAAATGGGGAAAAGTATATCTACCAATGAGATTGCTATTAGAATTCACAAGGAAATAACACTTTTGTCACTAGACTATTGTTCATTATTACAGTCCAAGATCTAGCTCAAAAATTCTTACATTATTACCTACTATATAATCTTTTCTAAACTGATGGATAAATGGGTATGTGCTTAATACATGTTAATATTTTCTCCTCATTCTTTATTTGAAGAATATAGTAGAGTCAGTTATTGCTTAGACAATATTTAGTCTCTTCCCTCCAAAACACCTCCAAGGGAGAACTATATTTCCCTATCCCATTGATGTTGATCTGGGCCATATAGCCAAAGGGATGTTAGAAATGTGAACAAAGTTGGATGTGTATTTCCATACTAGGATTTGCCCTCTTGCTCTTCTGCCTCCACCAAGATAAGAAGATACCTCAGCCTAGGCCTCTGAATAAGACCAGTGAAGCAGAGCAGGTCTGGTCCAGTCTGAAGCAAAGATGGTCCAACTGACTCATAGACATGTGACTAAGAATCAATGCTTATCTTTCTATGATTTGAGTATTGGGGTGGTTTGTTATGGACCAGTTGCTAACTGATACAGAAGGGCTTAATTGTTAAGATAAAATCTATATTTATAGATTTAGCATGTAAAAGAAACTTTAATTCATTTGGGTCTATGTGCCTATTATAAGGTAGATAGGTAGATTTAAACAATAGTTTAAGATTCTCGTTGGCCATATTAACCCATCCACTAACATAGTCCATTAGTACCAATTGTTGTAGACTGGGATGGCTGTAATGAGCATTCGAAGAGTATGTGACATTGTAGCTATCCTCAGAAAGCACATACATATGTCTTCAAGAAAAGTAAGACTCTTCTTTTAAAAATACCTCATCTCCATGCTCTGCAATTGACTCAGTTTAAGGTCATTTTGTTTTTTCTCATTTGAACATGTAGAAAGAATTCTGCACTACCTAGAAGCTGTGACCTTCAAAAAGAAGAAGCTCAACTTCATTTCTTCATCTTTAAAATGAGGATAATAATTGTTACCATCTGATGGAGTTGTGAAACTTAAATAAAGCTCTTAGCACTCTGTCTGGCACATAATAAGCAGTTAATAGAAGTTAGCCTTTCTTATGGTTGTTACCTTGTGAGTGACAAGATACTTAGGCACAAGGCCAGATTAATTCTGCCACTCTAAGCCATGGCAAAGTGATAGAGCATTCCAACTTGGCTCTGTGATAGGACAGGGAGTCTCATAGCAAGAATTCATTAAAGGGAAAATATAGGAGACCTTTATGAAAGGGAAAATAATGTAGATCATAATTTTTTTTACTATTCCTATAGAGTCTGTTGCATCAGATTTCTCTTCCTTAGGCTTAGGAATCCAAATACTTTGTTATCTTTGTTGTTCATTTATCAATCATCTATTAATTTTTCATATTTCTCATTTTATTTTGTGAAGACCACAGGAGGTCCTATCTGAGCCAACCATAGTGGAACAAAATAGGTTGGCATAGAGTACATATTTTACTATTTTGTTTTATATTTTTTGCAATATTCATTTTTCAGCCTATCTTTCTCTATGCTTAGCCAATGATTTGGTAGGTGGGATTGACCCTATTCTCATTCCTAGGTTTGGTTTGTCAAAATCTCATCCTTGTGGTTCTTGTGATTGGTTCAGAGTTAGGCATGTAATCCAACCTAGACCAAGTTGATCCTGAACCAAAAATTTGTGTTTTGATTGTTGAGGTCTTTTTATTCTTGGCTGGTGTGATATGAGGGTGTCAGGCGTATAGCTGTTGTGAATTGGGTCACTAGGGGCAAATACATAGAACTAGAGGATAAATTAGACAGCAAAGACTATAAAGTGGGGGGTATAGGGAGAAGCTAGCTCACTGTTAAAATCAACAAAACTGCTAAATTCAGCCTCACTTGAAGTTAGAACTTCTTCTGGATTTCAGCTTCTTAAGCACTGTTTGAGGCAGTTTGATTTGAGTTTTCTGTTGTCTACAACATAAAGAGTACTGGGCCTACATGTCATGCACTTATTTTTACACCTGTGGAAGCTCAGGTGATCAATAATGATGATAAGGTTTTTTAAAAAAAGTTTACAAATGAAATTACTGCTTTAGCACGGTGATACAATCAGCTGGCTGCAGATTTCCCACTATTCCTTTCCCTTCCTTTCTACTTGGTGTGTGTGGTGGAATAGGGATTCCTTAATTACAACTTACAAGACACTTTCTTAAGAAAATATGATGTAAGATGTAATGTTAGATGAAAAAATCAGAACAAAAAATTCTGTATACATACACAACATATATATAACACACATATCATTCTCTATATGGTACTCAACTATGTAGACACATAGTTGGAAAATATTACTTTCATAACAAAAATAATAAACATTAAAAATACTCCTTCCTACCATGGCATTATTAATATAGGATGGCATCATTTTTAGGCATGAAACACCCCCTCACTATCTAGGTTGTCCTTGTGACACTTATGTTACATTCATTTGTCACACAATCATTTCACTTAACAACTAGATTGTGATCAAACATTATAGCACATTAATTTCTTAGCGAGACAAGTTAGAATATAGTGTGCCCTGCTGTTTTGTCACATTCTCCTCTTTTTATTGTAACTTTCTTTTAACATCACCAAGTCTGGTGCTTTTATCAAAATGATTGACTCCTAAATTGGAAGATTGTTTGATGGTTAGGCTCCATGTCTTGAGTTAGAGTTTTGTTTGAGATTTATAAGAGCCTGCGAGTGGCATTATCTCCACTAGCCTTACATAACACATATATTAGGTATAAGGTTTCTCATTCCTAAATGGTAGTTCAGAAAAAAGACAAAAATTAAAAAAAAAAAACTTTCCACTCTTGTAGGTAAGTATAAAATGTCTTGATTTCCTATGCACTTTCCAATTATTACTAAATTTTATTATTCTTATCTTGACATATGCCCTAAAAATAGTTGTCTTTCTGACAAAGCAAAGGAACTGAGTTATTCAAAGTAGAGGGTTAATGAAGTTGACATTAATTTAATAAGAATTTTGAAATATCATCGACATGGTTGATTTGTAAGCTCCATGCCTAATTTCATCATTTTTAACTCTCATGAGAGGAAGTTTACACTTCCAGGAGTACAGATGAAGTGATGGAATTGTTAACTGGAGGAAAAACAATAACAAAGGGGTATAATGCATATCCTTCCTAGTGTATGATATACCAGCTGGGTGTTTATTAAAAATTGAGTTATTTTCTAATATGTTTGAACATACATGTCTTTTTAGGGCTGTGTCTCTTAACATTTGTGGGGTTAAGGATGTCGGGAGGGGGCATTGTGGTGACAGAATATAGACAAGAGAAGTAGAAAACAGACTTAAGGATTTGCTCTGTGTCGGTTCAACAAGGAGGTGAGAATTCTGTAGCTTTCTCAAAGTTGACTTTTTAAAAATTTTTTATTTTATTATTAGTTTTAAGTATTCAGCACATTATAATGGAGCCACTGTTATACAATATTGGTGACAGATAAAATTTGCATTTGTCATTTAGGTTTTCTCTACATTTTAATGAGAGAGATACTCAAAGTCACTATTTGAACTAAAATATAAATCTAATCCACAATAAATGAAACCAATTATTGAAGGATGATACTATTTGATTCATGTTAAGTCATGTATCTTGGTACATTAAATCATAGTAAATGAACATTTCCTTTTCCGTCAATATATTTATACTAATATACTCAATTATATATAAGAAAGATGCTAGACAAATTAAAATTTTTTTCTTCTCCCTTGCTACAGATTCATAGCAGGAGTTTAACAGATATAGTGTATATGGTGAATGCTTATTGAATATCTACTTAATTTACTATGATATTTGAAACAATATATGTGGACCAAAGTTACTTAGATATTTGGTTCCTTCCTAATATAAAGGTTTTATTTCACTTGTTCTTTACTTATATTCTCTCAATTTGTCTGTCTGTCAGTCTTTCTGTCTGTCTGTCTGTCTGTCTCTCTCTCTCTCTCACACACACACACACCCACACTTAGGTACTTTACATATCTAAAGAAGAAATTTTTACATATGGCATTTTTTCCCCACTCTGTTAAGTTTAACAGTTGTTTCAGAAGTTATTAACAGATAAATCGAGAAATTAAAAATTCAAAAATTTAACTGTAGTTAGTGTCAGAGAATATTTTTAATATATGTGCATTTAAAATAATTATCAAGCATTAAGATCCATCTTGAAAATATGAAATCTATCATTATTTTCTCCAAATCTGTAATGATGCCAGCATTTAAGTTCATTTTCTGTATTCACAATTAAGTATGTATAAGACTTCTAAGGATCCTGGACAATATATTATATCTAATAACTGTCTATGGACCTATAATTTACAATCTTCTTTTCAAAAATTTGCTTTCAGTTGTGAATTTAATAGTATATCATAGAGTTTAAAAGCATGAACTGTGGAGCCAGGCTACCTAGCTAAGCTCCTTACTATCAAACCTTGTTCATATTACATAACCTCTCTTCAATCAGTTTCCTCATCTGTGAAATGGGGATCATTATATATACTTCATTATAGAGCTGTTGCCAGGATTAAATGAGCTGATAATTGTAAACCATTTAGAATAGTGCATGGCTTAGAGGAGGCTTGATAAATGTTAACAATTTTGATGACTTTTTTACTTTCTCTCAAAGATTGATTTAAAATAATCCAATTAATATTACTTTATTATGCTTTCAAATCCCAATATGTCACACCAGATATACATTAAAAGCCTCAAGTCCTATATTATTCTATTTAAATGAAAAATTCAGAATATTTAGTGAAAATTTTCAATAATACTTTCAATTACATTATGTGAAGAAGACAATTCAATATTAAAATAAGTTTTTTCTTCATCTGTGTCACTAATATTCTAATGAACTCAAAATAAAGTATTTAATATACATGTTACAGGAAGCATATAAGTCTGGTATAATAACTTTCTCATTCCCAGGGTGCTTGTGATGTTTAATTAGTTAACATTTGAAAAGTGCTTTGGGGATAAAAGTGCTGCGTAAGTACTAAATCTTCATTGTTAGTAACAAATGATCAAGTTCGAAAGAACACATCAAGAATATCTTACAAAAGAGTTGTATTATCTTGTAATTCTTGCTTTCTGACTTTGTAGAAAACTGCTATTAATGTTTTTTCTCTTAAGAGATAAAAGCAGAGCATTCTCACTGGAAATCTCAGCTCAGTTAACCCAGCAATAAATGGTGGGACTAAGCCACCCAAGACCAACGCCTTTCACTTTCATTATTACTGAAATACAGATGATCATATTTAATCCTTACCTACTCAATGCAGGCATGAAAAAAAATACTCTCACTAGGTAACATTAGCTTTGCACTCTTTGCATGACGGTACAACTTATAACTGTTATAATAATCTCTCAGTGACACCACATTTCCCATGTATTTGGTGCAAGAGTGTTGAAGCAGCTAAAGAATCTTTGCCCACAGCACTGATCGCAGAGCCAAGCTATCTCCTCCCCATAACCCTCCAACCCCTTATGAAAGAGAGCAAGTAGAAGAGCACAGCAAACTGGAGAATCCCTGAGCTGTAAACACCCTGAGAGAGATCAACTAGTCTAACACTTTCATTCCCCAGACACAAGTAAAATCCATAGAAAACAAAACTGCAATTGTACTCTTTAAATGGGTAAACTATATGCTATATAGATGATATAGCAATACTTTTTTTTAAAAAAGCTTGAGTGAGCAAAGGTGTTTACGTGTGTGTGGTGTGTGTAAATGTCTGCTTCCTTGACCATTTTCTAAATTGAATGGCAAACCTTCTTCCCTGACCTTGTTCTCATTCCATTTGTGGTCTTTGATGGGTTGTGGAAAGCAATGATGTTAGTCAGAGGACGAGCCCAGATGATCCCTTCTTTCTTAAGAGCTAATGGCAAATAGTGAAGAAAAGTTATTTAGGCTTTCTCTTTTTCAGATGGCATTAACTTCTCAGGGGTTCTGAAAAGGCCTTATTGACTCATGAAACTTTTCTTTCCATTTTTCCCCCCTAAATCAGTTTCTTACTTGGTCCCTACCTGTTGGTTTCTGACATTTCACCTAGAAGCTTCATTCTTTTAGCTCAGTGGTTCTCAACTGGAAGTTCTTTATGGGGCATTTGGAAATGAGAAAAGCCATTTTGTATTACTATAATCAGTGGAAGCAGGGGACAGACATGATGATAAATGTCCTGCTTGAGCAGTTAGTCATGCAAAACAGAGAATTATCCTACCTCAAATGCCAGTAGTGCATGTGGTGAGAGATACCAAAAGCATCTACCTTAAGACTTCGGTTTCTTTTTAACATATAAATACCAGAGTTGTCATTGTCATTCAGAACTTACTGTAAGTTCCATATTCTTTCCTTGGAAATAGATTTGGTATATAGACTACTAAAAGATGGTGGAAAGAGCACCTGTCTATGAATTTCCAGGAAATAATGCTCTCATGGGGGTAAACAGGATGGGAAGTATCTATGGCAGGTACTGTTGGTTGGCTGACCCATAGCAATTTCTCAACCCCTTTCCTCTTGTCTCCTTTCTCTAAAGAGGATGGAAAAGCTAATTTACTTCCTCAGCATTCTTTGTAAGTGAGTGACCATGTAGCAAAATGATGATCAATGAGATGTAAATAAAAAGTTACTTGGGATGGGAGTAGGGGCTTATGGTAAAGTAATGCTTTCCTGTTGAAAGGAATGACTGGGTTTGCCACTTTCCCTTTTCTGGCGCCAAGTATGGATGTGATCTCCAGAACCATCCTTCAACACAAGATGAAAATCATGCCGAGGAGAAGCCAGTTGAGTATGATGAAGGGGAAGAATAGAAAGAACGTGAACCTTAGTACATACTTGAGCAGCCAAACTAATCCTTGCAGTTGCTACCCGTAATCTTGCTATATGTGGGAAAGAAACTGTTTACTGAGTTAAGCCAGTTAATTAGGTGTTCTATTACTTGTAGTTAAATACATAACTAACAAAATAGAATCAAAGACAAATTGCTTACGTATGCATAATTTTGCGCATATCTACCCCTGCCTCTTTTTAGAATATTCTGTCAATCAGGATCACCCTGCTCTGTGCCCCATAGAGTAGGCAAGCCTGACAAAGCCCTTGTTTAGCTAATTGCAACATTTAGTAAGAGTCTACTACTTGAAAGGCAATATAGCAGAAATGAAAATGAAAAAAGTATAATCCCAACCTCTGTGAGCTTGAATTTTAAGGCAAATAAAGGAGACAAATTATTTTACTAAATTATTCTGATTTGGTCTATGTTAGAGCCAGTATTAGAATGTATTTGGAAAGCATAGAATGTGGTCTATATTAGAACCTTTAATATAATTGATTTGGAAAGCATAGATAGAACATGTGAGGGGAAGAGCTTGGGGACAGAGAGGTCATGTAGAAAGTTACTGCTATTGTTTAGGCTAGGACAGTGTCCACACCACAGTCTGGATCAAAAGATATCGTTGCTCAGTGGCTGAACATACGATGTAAGGCAGAGCTTCTGAGTTATCAAGGATACTCCCCTTTTTACTTGAACAATTGGCCTTTCATCTGCTTTCTCACATTTTCATGACTCTGCTTGCTGAAATCATCTATTCTCATATCAAAATTTGATTAAGCGTCTGTGATGTTCTTAGTGAGAGGAAGTGTTGCGTGATGGTCATGACTGAATAGTCTGGCTTTGAATTCTGGCTCCGCTTCTACTTATAAATGTGAATCTGTACTTTGGCAAGTTACTGAACATTTCTATGTCTTAGTTCTGTCATCTGTAAAATGGGGACAAAGTTAACACTACTTCCTAGTGTTGCTGAAATGCTTAAATGCAATAATATATGTTAAGTTTGTAGAACAGTGTCTGGCATATAGGATGTGCTCAATAAATATTAGCTATTATGTGTACAGCATTGGATCAGACCATTGGGAATGCAAAGAGGAATACAAAGGATGTTAGAATATAATCCTCCCAGTTAGGAGTTTAACAGTATTAGGAAAGTTACCCGTTGAAGTTACCTGGAAGAAGGGGAAGAATTGAGATAAGTCTAAATGCAGCTACTCTAACACACAGTACCTGGTTCTATATGTTCCTCAAGCCAGGTTTTACCTCTGGTGATTTTTAATACTTACACACACATATACCTCCCAAATTTTTCCCTGCCCATGTGAAGCTAAGAGTGCAGTTGCTGTGCTGGCTGAGTAATTTTCCCAAGGCAGCTAGGAGGTAAGCTTCAGACACAGACCCTCTGAACGAAATAGAGTCAGATCTTGCTTCTTGGGACTGGGAGAAAGAGATGTGATGAATGCTTTTTCCATTGTTCAGAAAAGATCTGCAGTGGCTTATACAGAATATAACAGGACAAAAAAGAAAGAAAAAAATTTTATTATAAAATAAAAAATAAGATTCAGCCAGGATTAACAGTGGTTGGAGAAAATTTTTTGGACTATCTTAAACTGGAAGGAACAAACAATAATTCAATTTTAACTAACAGAGAACTGAGCAAAATACTTTATATGAATAACTGGTTTTTGTCTTTATTTTTTTTTTCATACAGGTGGCAATATTGTTTCTTTATCAGCCATGTGTGTAGTTTAATATAAATGTGTTGTTAATCTCAGTGCTCGGGAATGCATATATCCTAACATCATGTTGTAAATGTATGAGTTTTCTGAGATTGGATTACATCATTACACCCACATAAATATGTAAACTTCATGCTGCATTTATTTAACACAATGAGACCCAGTTACTAAAACATCCTTTGTTCCTTTTGTTTTCTAACACATGATATTGTTTAGAGGAGTGTTTTGGTTCCCAGCACATAAGACATTTTCTAAATAAACAAGAATTTATTTTCCTTGTGAGGATGTGGGTTGTCTATGTGAAGCATTAGAAAAACCACTCTTTTGGGCTTTTGTTCTCGTTTGCACAGGGATCTGTAGTCAGAGTTGTTGAAGGTGGGTACATGGCTATGTGAAAGTGTTCAAATAGCCAGGATTGGAGAAGGCCCTTCTTTGTATTTCCTCTTTCTCTTGCTCTCATTCACATGTATGGTGCCACAAACGGATCCTGTTGACGCAGCCGTGAGTAGGGGTGGGTGGACCTGTGACAGCCCCCTGTTTTCACCACTTCTATTTGTGGGTGCACATTCCAGGGCAGAGGAGAGAATACAAGGAAGGCAAAGCTGACTACTCACCCATTCAGAGATAGAGCCGCAGAACTTTATTCTTCTTGGAAAGGCATAAAGGTGTGCTTCTTTGTGATTTCGCATTTTTCTTTAGCGTATTTGAATCTAGAGAGGTCAGATACAGGACAGATGAAAGTGCTAATGAGAAATTGTGCAAAAGCATAGTCATTGGTGTATCGGAGAAGTTCTATTGCAATGAATTGAAAAAGATCATTGAAACTAGTTTTTTTCTTTACAAACCTGTTTTTGTTGTTAATAATAAGATTTGAGATTACCTTTTTTTGTAACAGCAAAGATGATGAAAAGAATTTCTAGCAACAAAAAGGCTATTAAGCAGACTTAAAAAAAGTAAACTAAAGGGTTTTGTCTATGTAAGATTCACAAACATGTTAATATTAATTCTGTTGGTGGTAAATTCGTTAAAATGGGAAACAAAAAGAATAGCAAAAGCAAAGGAGTAGTTTTCTCCATTTTTGTGTGATAGAGGAAAACAGAGCTGAGAAACTTTGCAGGTAATCAGTATGCTACCTTAGTTCTGTAATTAACAATTTACTCTTTGATGTGCTTTTAAATACCTATAAATGGGGAGGTGTATTTGATAAACAAATAAATACATAAATAAATACATAAATAGGCTAACTGGACTTTTTTCATCTTCATGTTTCATAATAAAGACCTTAAATTATTTTTATTTAAAAATTAAATAAAAATGTGTGAAGATTTACTATATATTTATAGTAAATTATTATTATATGGGAGAGAGAGAGAGAGAGAAAGAGAGAGAGAGAAAGAGAGAGAGAGAAAGAGAGAGAGTACTGCTAGTTTTTGTCTACTTTCTTTGAATTGACCTCATTCATAATGGAAGTTGATGATTATGAAGCTCAACATAACTCCTCTATTTAAATGCATTTATGTCTGTATTTGTAGTTAAAAGGGAGGAATGAATGATTAATTTCTTTCACTTTCAGGAGTAAGGAATTATTGAAATTAGAAAGGTGTGTATATCATTGTACTCACATCCATGACCAGTTTTATTATTATTCCCCATGATTATCCAGGTACTTTGTTCCATCTCACTTTGAATTATTTGAGTGATTTGGTTTCTCATAATTGGCACAATAAAATATTTTATGATGGAGTGGGGGAAGACTTCTCAGCTTTTGGGCTTTAAGTGGTATGGGAACATTTGTGCATAGGTGAAGTTTCCTTTTCTGTTCTTGAGGTTAATGGACAAATATAGATGGATTTCTGATATCAGTACTGAAGGACATTTGAGTGTTAAAAAAATGCATGTGGTACTGTGTAAGAATGTGCCAAGAGAATCAACCAGTTATGGTCTCCAGGTACCTACCCGAGGCTCATAATTGACAAATACAAACTGCCCATTACCAGATCTTTCTCAGAAGTGGTCAGAACCTGCTTAAGCTACATCTAGGCTTGGACTACTATGTTTGTGGCATTGCCAGCCAACAGACTTGCAAAGAAGGCAGATGCTTTTCATGCTTAAATTTATTCATTATTTTTCTACGAGGCTCATTTACTATTAAACAGAAAATTGTCCTGTAAAGAATGGCTTGTTATTGTCTCTCTTACTAAATGCTAAGTCAGAAAACAGGTCTTTTCTTGTTGTTGTTCCAAGAACAAACTTTTTACATCAAGTAGCTGGCCAGCTTTATAATTGTGCTTTATAACCACAAACTAGTAATATAGAAAGCTACAATAGGGATACAGGACCTCAATACTAAAATTATTTCTATAAAGACAGCTACTATATGATTTCACTTATACATGGAATCTAAAAAACAAAATAAATGAACAAACAAAATAGAAACAAACATAGATAAAGAGAACAAACCGATGGTTGCTAGATAGAAGGGAGTTTTTGGGGATAGCTGAAAAAGGTGAAGGGATTAAAAAGTATAAATTGACTGTTATAAAAATTGTCACAAGGACTTAAAGTACAGCATAGGGAATGTAGTCAATAATATTATAATAACTACATATAGTGTCAGATGAGTACTAGACTTATTGGGGTGATCATTTCATAAGTTATATAAATGTCTAACCATTATGTTGTATACCTGAAACTAATATAATATTGTATGTCAACTGTAAAGCAATTACTTCTATAGATTCCATGCTTTATGATGGCTTATTCAAATCAATTTTGAAGATTACTTTTTTCTCCTTGCATTGATGATATTTCACAGGACCAGAGTTTTGCTCATATACATATGATTTTGTCATTTGAAGGATATCAAAGTGCTTTACATCCCGCCTTCCTACTTCCAGGGCTATCTCGCTGACTACAATGTACACAACCGATCCTGGATGTCATGAAAATGCAACCAGGAAACTGCTGCTACCTTCAGCATCTGTATCTTATGTAAATTTATTTATCTGATTAAGTTTGAACACCTGGGAGTGGGAGAGAGGACAAGTACAATATGTTGAGAAAGGAAGAGATGAAGAAAATTGAGAATGTCTATGGCCACAAGAGTTCTCCTAGACAGGCTGATGATGCCAAGCAAGCTGTCTACTCTGCTACTGAGAGGAAGATGCCTTAGGGGTCGTTAAAAAAAAAAGGCAAAAAGTGCAGGAAAGATTTGAAAGGCTATACAAAGCTATCTATTTTACATTTTTGACCAGAGAAGACCATATCTAGACACCACACTGAAAAAAGATTTGCCAACTTATGACTTTGTAAGAAATAAATGAGCAGGCAATTCATGCAAATTTATTCTAACCACAAAATGAATTTTGAAAGCCCCAGAAGTTTAGAAATACAAAAATATGCTTAATCTAAGTCTACTGAGCATTAAAAAACATATATAAGGTAAGTCTAAGGAAGGTATGCCAAAATAATTTTATAAATAGTGAGTTCAGATGGTTGAGGCTTGAGGTAGACAGAAATACATAGGGAAAGTTATGAGGGGGCCATGTAAGAGACCTGAAGAGTCGGTAGGATTTAGATAGATAAGCAAAGAGAAGAGGAACTGATGTTCAAGAAGGCAATAAAAGCATGAGCTAACACAAGAGAATGGGGTTCTCTATAGCATGTTTTGGGGGATAAAAGGTGGGCACAGCAGTCTTTTTAGTTGGGCAGCTCAGGTAGGAAGGGCCATGTGTGGCATTCACGTCTGAACGTGTGGTTGAGGAGTTTGCACTCTATGGTGGTGCCACAGAAAAAGTGATATATGTATAATTAGAGGCATTTAAAGTAATCATGCTTCTCGTAATGCACCTTTCACTTACCATTTTACTATATGTGCCGCCAAAGGGAGCACAGCTTATCATTTTAACATATTTGATTATTTTCTGTAATCTGTGAAAACTACACTGGTTATAAAAACAAAGGGTAGAATGAGATGACTAGTATTTATTATATGCCTGCCAGGCACTGTATGGATATGCGTGTGTGTGTGTGTATATATATATATATATATATATATATATATATATATATATATACACACAGGCACACATATTTTAAAGACACTAAATTAGTTACTAACAATATGACTCATGCAAGTCAATCTCTCAGTGACTCTACTTACTTATATATAAAATAAGGATAATAACGCTACAGCTATCTACCTACCCATCCACTCATACACCTAATGGACTGGGAAATTCTTAAGGGAGAGTCTCCTTTGTGCTTACTATGTATAATTAACCCGACAAATATTTGTTCAGTGGATACTTGAATGAGCTGTTTTAAGGACCAAATAAATTGAGTAATAACTGAGAAAATTATATTTTATAAACAGCAGAGTAATATATAAATGAGGAAACCATCTCTTTCCTCTACTTCCTTCCCAATTCTCTACGGAAATTATAATAGTCCTTATCTGCCGTTTTGTTTTCTGCAATTTCAGTTAACCGCAGTTAACTATGGTCTGAAAACATTAAATGAAAAATTCCAGAAATAAACAATTGACAAGTTTTAACCCATTTCCCATTTAGAAAAAAAAAGTGCAGCTCGCTGCCAGCGTTAATGTAATTTTACATAAACACGCTCTTTGATGCTGAAGCAAATCTGAATGGTTTTCAATGTAAAAATAAAATACGAACACCATTCTTGGAGTTATTTCTAAACAGAACTTATCTCTAATTCTGATGTAACAGAAATGTATACATAAGTTGGGTTTACCTAATGAATCTTCAGTTAACAACTGTTCGAGAAGATGTTAACATCATGCATAGGAACGCTACGTTTTCTAGGATTTGACATTTTTAGCGATAGAGAATTACTATATTTCATAAATGGAAATACCACTACTAAAAACAGAATGCTATAAATAAAATGATGTCATTTATTTCCAAAGACTTAATATACTAGGATGATGCGAAAATAATAATAAAAATAAGATATTTTGTGGCAAACTTTGGGGTTAAGGTTAGAACTGTAACCCGCAAGTTATCTTGGGATAAACACTGCAGCTGCAAGTGCCACCAGTGAGTATTCTCGGGGAAATGAGTTAAATTGCATACCGTTCTAAGTAGTGTGATGAAATCTTGTGAGTACTGGGATATGACTCATCCCTACGTTCAGCGTCTCCACGCTGTTTATACGCCCTGCCCATTGGTCACTTAGTAGCCATCTCTGTTATCAGGTACACTGTCGGGGTTATCACAGTGCTTGTGTTCAAATAACCCTTATTTTACTTAATAATGGCCACAAAGAGCAAGATTTGTAATGCTGGCTGTTCGAATATGCAAAACAGGAGCCAGTAAAGTGTAAAATACAATAAGGTACTTTAAGAGACAGACCACAGTCACATAACTTTTGTTAGTGTACTGTTATACTTGTTCTATTTTATTATTAGTTATTGTTGTTAATTACTGTGCCTAATTTATAAATCAGACTTTGTCATTGGAAAAAGTATTGTGTATATAGTCATGCGCAGCATAATGACATTTCAGTCAATGACAGACCATGTAAACGACAGAGGTCCCATAAAATTATAATGAATTGTAAGACAAAAGTTTGCATCAATGTTGAAAGAAAAGGCTTGGCCTAAGATGTTGAATTTACTGCCAGCTCTGGGTGGTTTAAATAGATGAGGTGGTTTAGCATATGTTTACCTACCCTGAGCCCATGTTCAGCTGAAACCAGGAGTTGATGAGAAAGCCAGTGGAGAGGGCTGAGGAGGAGAGGAACCCAAAAGCTTGCCCCAAACACCCACACTCTCCCTGCACAAATATGTACATGCCCACACATTCGTGAGCACACATTCACTTCCAGTCCCTCTGTTTCTCTTTCTCTTTCTTTTCTCACAGTCCCGTTACTACCCACTGACTCTCCTCTTCCTCTCCTTTCCCTCTTTCACTACTTCTCTTCTCAAGTTTTATCTCTTTAGGTCTCTCTTTCAATCTCTGCTCTCCCTTTCTCTCTCCTTCTCTTCCTTCTCTTTCTTCCTCCTTCTTTCTTCCTGATATTTACTTTCCCTCCGAGGTTGCCTCTCTCCATAGCCCTTCCTCTGTGAGTGAAACATGCATACACATTTTATCTTTTATACTGTATTTTTACTGTACTTTTCTATGTTTAGATATGTAAGATATGCAAATACCAGTGTGTTACAGTTGCCCCCAATATTCAGTACAGTAACATGCTATATAGGTTTGTAGCCTAGGAACAATAGATTATACCAAATAACCTAGGTTATTTGGTATATTGGTAGTTGACTGTAGCATCTAGATGTGTGTAAATACACTCTATGATGTTCGCACAATGATGAAATCACCTAAGAACACATTTCTCAGAATGTATCCCTATCATTAAGTGATGTATGATAGGGTTTGGTACTATCCTATGTTTTAGGCATATACTGGGGGTCTTGAAATGTATCCCCTATATAAGAGGGGACTGGTGTATACTAATTCTTGGATTGAGTAGAAAGTCATTCCCACCTCAAATTCAGCCTACCCAACTTGTAGCAGAGACACTTCCACGGGCTCACCAAACTCATTTTTATCTCTGACAAACAGCTAAACAACATTTCCTTATCTCTCCTGCAGTAAGGTGAGGCCATGTGACTGAGTTCTAGTTAATGTTATGGGAGTGCATAGCCCATTTATCTCTAGGAATTGACCCTGAAATTGCCTGCGAGATTCTCCACATTTCCTCTTTCTTTATCCATTGGCTGATGACACCTGGTGACTAGAAAGGTATATTAATTTGCTAGGATGGGCATAATGAAGTCTATGGGCAGGATGACATAAATAACGGATTTTATTTTCTCACAGTTCTGGAGTCTAAATATCTGAGATCAAGATGTCGCAGGGTTGGTTCCTTCTGAGGGCCATAAGAGAAGCATCCGTTCCAGGCTTCTCTCCTTGGCTTGTAGATGGCTGTCTTTCCCCTATGTCTTCACACTTTCTTCCTTCTGTACATGTCTGTGTCCAAATTTCCTCCTCTTATAGGGACGCCAGTTATATTGGATTAAGACCCACTCCGATGACCTCATTTTAATTACCTCTATAAAGACCTGTCTCCAAATAAGGTCACATTCTGAGATTACTGGGGGTTAATACTCAAACATAGGAATTTTAGGGGGGATCAATTAAGCCTAGAACAGAAGCCATGTGTTAAAGCTAGGGGAGTCTAGATATCCCCTTCTCCCTACCAAACATTGACTGTGACATAAGCTAGAAACTTTTATTATTTAACTCACTGGGATTATGGTGTTATTATAGCAGCTGGAATATCTTTACTAACACAGAAATTGGCACCAACACTGGGGTACTATATAATAAAACCTAAAATATAATAATAACCTAGCAATGATGGTGGGGGGAGGCAGGCAGCAAAGAAACTAATATTAAAGGCTGAAAATGTTACACAAGGAAGAAGCTCCCTAATGATAGAGACAGCGGCTATGGATAAATGGTCAGGGGAGTTCTCCTAAAAAGTAGAAGCAAAGTCTGTATAAGAAAGATCTTCTCTTACCCCATATTCCAGGGTAGGAGGCCCTCAGAATGTCTGCCCTGCAGGATTCTGAGCAGAGACATTTTCATGTGTTCATCAGATTTGTTTTATTTTCTAACTGGGGTGTAGCAAAATTCTTTTTCCCAGAATCTTCTTCAGTTAGGTGAGACTGTACAACTGAGTTCTGACCAATGGAATGTGCATAGAAGGGATATATACTTCTTCTGGGTATCATCATAAAATATCTTGTAAATCCTCTACAATTTCTCTTTTCTTATCCTCTTGAAAAATGATTCCAGGGTTGTCTTGACGCCAGAGTTGAAGAGTAAACAAATTGGAGTACCTGAATGGGTATGTGGGGTAGAATTAAGCCCCTCACCAATTTGAACTCTTTGCTCCATCCAAATGCTTACAACTCTCACTGAACTGTGACATAAGTGAGAAATACACTGTTATTGTGTTAAGTCACTGAGATTTGAAGGCTGTTACAGCAGTTGGCATAGTCTGATTGAAAGAGCCATTGATGTTGCTAGATGATCCTTTTACTATATCCCTTTTTCACATTCCCTACAATGACCTTGTCCTTGAGCTCATAGACTCACTGGAGTGGCTGAAGAGTCAGCCAGCCTACTCTCAAATTTAAGGCCCCAACAGATCCCAACCTTCTCATTCTCTATATATGTAAATTCTCTGAGAAGTAGTCCAGTGCACTATTTTAAGCAGTAACTCTGTGTAGATAACTCTATACCTATCTCTTCAGTTTGACTTCTCTCCTGATTTCCAGACCCAAATTTCCTACTGCCATCTTTCCGAAATCAAGGTGAGTCTGATTTTCGAGTAAGAAATATACTGCTATAGTCATTACCTTTATCTCAAAATCTGGGTCTTTTTAGCTAAAGGGATCACAAGTCTTCCTATAATCCAGCTTGAGACTAGAGAGTCATTTTTCAACCCCTTCTTCAATCTGATCCTTCATCTCTATTCTCACACCTGGCAGTTTTTCTTTGCTATCTCATACATTTATTCTTTCTTTTCCCTCCTTTATTAATTAGGAACTTCTCATTGTATCTCTGGTCCATTAATGGTTTTATCTGACTCTAGTCTCTCTCCCTTAACTCAATCCTTCTATTACTTTAAGAATTATATTTTTTAAATTGTGGCTGGATGATGACATTCCTTTTCTAAGAAGCTCTGTTAGCATTTCATTATTGACAAAATAAATCCATGTTTTTTAACATAGCATTTGAATCCTTATTCATTTATTCCAACCTAACATTTAATCCCTACATCTATGCTCCAGCTACATCAATCTTCTCTGCATTACCATCTCTACTTTAACATCCTCATTACTGCTACAGGTTGCTAATAAATGTTCTCAATTATAGTCAATGACTGTCTACCTCAGAATCACTAGCAAATTTTAAAAAATTATATTCCTAGGCTGCATTCTTACAGAGGTTATGACCCTCTTAATCTATTTCACATTGACTGTGCAATAAAAACAATTCCTCTTGGCAGGGGGTGGCAGATAAAAATAAGAAAAAGTTGTAAAAGCTTTAAAAATAATACAGTTTCTTAGGTGTTTCAAGAAATGCAGAATCAGCATCTACAAGAGTAGGGTTCCCCCAAGCATTTATGTTATGCAACAGGTTTGGTGACCACTGATAGGAAAGCCGAGAATAAGAAAGAATAGAATAAAGCATTAAATAGGTACTACAAATAGTAATGTCGAGGAACAGTAAAGGAAAATATCATTATGAAATTAGGGAAGATGTCTTTGATTCAGCATGCTTAAAAATATTAGACACACTAAGATTTGGAGTTTGAAAAAGAAAAGTCTCCTTATTCATGTAGGATTTTTATCATTGGAAAGAATATGAATAAAGGAAAAGTGACTTCTTTAAAGTAAATAAATTGTTAAAATATACATTAAACTTAAATTGCACTATGGTAGATGTCATAGCTGGCAACAAGGAGAGCAAATATGCTCAGGAAACCTATCAACAGACAAGAGACAAAAGCACACTGATACAGTGATTAAGCGGGAAGGCAAGAGGAGATGAGATGACAAAGGCATTTGTGTCCAACTGGCTATGTAAGCCAACTGGCTATCCTGTCAAGAGGGATGTGAGAGAGAAAAGAGCCATTAAGAACTCCACTCTCTCTGGCCTAGACCTTATGTTTCTGCCCTGAATGAAGAAAGAAAAGCAGCAATTGAATAGCTCATAATAACAAATGAACAAACTGGTGGTAGAAAGGACTATGACTTGCTAACAACTCTGTGATGAGTCAGCCTCTCTATTCTGACCTGACATATGAATAGGAGAATTATATCCATTTTGCTTTTGTTCTTGGCTTTAGTGATCAGTAAGCCACTGGATACCAGACAGTAAGTAATTTAAGGTAGAATGTAGCTACTGTGGAAATGTCATATTTTGAGATGCAAGCAAATATTTGGATACGAAATGATTTTCTGTGACAGTTTTTTTCTCTTTAACTTTGAGGATAATCATTTCAAGGAATTCCACATCTTGAAAAGGGTTAACGACATCGTGTTTTGAAATCAGATCTGATCTGTTTTTCAAGCTGTGCTGTATTTAGAGATATATTTAGTTCTGCAGATGTCCTGAGTCTATCATTGGAATTGGACTTTCCCATTAAAACCAGACACTGCTTCTCAAGGAGCTAGAAAAGGGTGCTCAATACTAGTGATGGGACCATTTTCCTGTTGCCTGCCACCGTGAAGCGCATGGCAGCAAAAGAGCTGGTACAGTTCTTCTCTTTTTGTCTGGCCAAGAGAAGCTGTCTCCAAATGGTTGTGCAATACAGGTTATAGAGTTTTATTTGGGGATTGCCTTCACTAAGAAAAGTCTTCAGGAGTTATGTAATTTTGTCAGTCTCAAGGTTTTAAAAAAGCATAGAAATAAAAATTAAAAAACATGAACAGAAGATTAATTTGTATTCTTTCCATAGAAGAGCTGTTGAAAATGAGGGGGAAAATGTGATGAAAAAGAGATAAGTTTTTAAGATTCTGTTGGTTCAAGATTCTATAATGAGCCTCCAAATAGTCAAGGGGTGGGGACCCAAGATCTGAGGAACTCAAGATTATATCTGATGTTGGAATAAACAAAAACAAGGACCATTCTTTTTTAAATTGGGGACTGAATTTTTAAATGCTCTTGGAATCATTGAGTAAGGCAGAGTGCCTGCCACATAGCTCATCTGATTGAATAGATGAAAAAAATCATTCAGGGTAAAATGGTTTTCTATTGCTATTGTGTTATTTTGTCCAATTACCCCCCCTCCTCCCAAGGTGTGATTTACATAACAAAGTTAGTAAAAATTTACAGGCCTAATTATCACTTTCAAAATAGAACCTGGAAATCAGCCATTGGTTACTAAAGATTACAGATCATTTTTTAAAAAGCAAATCTTGAGTTCAGCTCAAATGTTACTTTAAAAATTGGATTGTATTATTTTGCCACATCAAATCAAATGCCTTTTTGGCATCAAAGGAAGAAGCTCCCAAGCTAATTTATAATTCAATGGCTGTCAGTTTAGGTTATACTAAAGCTTTAGCTTTTTTAAAGTTAAAAAAATAAGACAATTGTGCCTATATTGTTTATAATGATGATTTGCCCATGTGGCATTCCACACAGTTCTTTCCACTTTGTAGAGACTAAGATGTTAATTGGAAACCAAAAATATGTTATTTTTCTTTAATCTATGCTCTACTACAGAGACAGTAGAGGAGGAGGTGGTTAAGAGCATAGGCTATGGGTTAGAGTGCCTGAAGTTAAATTCTACCTCTGTCACTCCTCAGCTGTGAGTCCTTGAGAAAGTTTTAAAACTTCTCTGTATCTCAGTTCTTTCATCTGTAGAAAGGAATAATATTAGAACTTCTCTCATGAGGTTTGTTGAGAGAATTAAATGAGCCAATTCATGCTAAGCACTTAGCTCAGTGCCTACAAATTGAAAGCATTCAGTGTTTAGTATACTCTAAAACATTCTGTACATTGAATTCAGGAAACTTCAGACTCCTGTGTATAAAAGAATACTTATTACTCCTGATTATACACATACTAAGCTAGTTAAGATTTTTTTTAATGTAGAGTGCTAGAAATTAATACAGAAAGATTTTTCAATGTGGATATGATTTAAGCCATTTCTTTTGCTTAGTAATTTAATAATACTAGCAAATACAAACTTTTATGTCCAACTTTTCTTTAATAAGAGTTTTTTTCCTAAAATATTTGGGAATATCCTAACTTTATTGAGTAGTTCAATTGGTAAATAATCAATATTTTCTGAATTCTTATGAAAGACAATGCACTTTGGTAATAACTATGAGTGAAGGGGTAGTGGCAGTGAAGGGAGTCACACATATAAACAAATATACAACACTGAATCTATAGGAACTTATTCATTCAAAATAATTTTATCTATATTATAAACCATTGAGAATGCAACATGCTTTACACTCTACCATGAGTAAGAAATAAAACCTATGTGTTGAACTATTGAGATTTCTGGGTTTTTTTTTCTACAGCACCTGTAGTTATTTACATTAATTAAAAAATTGGCTCCTGACATCTGTAGTGAGAATAAGAATAAGAGATTTGGGACTGTCGTTAAGTCCATTGTTGTTGGTGGGTCCCAAGAAATCCTGCCTCAAGAGGAGAGCAGATAAAACTTCTTTGTTCACATTTTAAAATTTTGTTGAGCACCTAATGCATAAGCAGTTGTTATGTAAACACTAAGGATAAAAAAATAAAAGTAAGACAGAGTTGCTGTCTTTGAGGAGTTTATGAACTAATAACAGCATCAGTGACAATAATACAACTAACATTTATTGACTACTTCTATGTGCCTTGCTTTCATTTTTTCTTTATTTCTCATAAATACTCTACTAGATATTTATTCTTATGCTCATTTTGAAGATGAGTAAAATGGGGCCTAGAGAAATTAAGGAGCTTGAAAGTACTGTAGAAAAAATATACAAATAAAATATAATGTGACTAAAACTAATAGAATGACTACACTGCCTATGCTATGTTATCATACTATATAATTTTATACATATAAATATTGCATTTAATCCAAATAATATTACCCCAAAAGTATGTATTATTACGCCCAAGTACAGAGGAGAAACATAAGGATTAGAGAAGTTAAGTAAATTCCATTAGATCACTCAGTTTATAGTAGTGGAGAAAGAAATTTCAAACACATCTTTTTGGCTTTAAAACTCAATTTCTCTCCACCACATCATGTGGTCTGTGCAAGGTGAAAGAAGGAGAGAGAACTTCAAGAGACAAGGAGAGATCATGGTGGTAAGCAGACAAGGAGAGATTATAGGTGGTAAGCAGCCATCAGATTTTGGCAGAGGAATATCAGATTTGTTTTTCAGAAAGAGCACTGAATCTATAAGAACTTATTCATTCAAAATGCTTTTGAAAAGCTTTATAAATTCCAATTACTATACAACTTTATTGGCTTAAAAGCATCACCAAGATGAAGGTCATGAACAAGATGCTACATCATCTCTCTCACATTTTGAGCCTTACATTCTGCATTTTCCTTTTCTTTCAGGGTTAGATGACTCATGCCCAATCTTGTCCTACCCAATCTTGAATCCACACTCTAAGCTTTTGTGAGAGTGGCCACTACAGACCTATAACCCTTTACTGTGTGTACTTATTCCATTTTATATTTTCCCTCTATATTTACACCTTGATGTTTTCATCTAGATTTGACTATGAATCATATTCTCAAATCGGTGTGGTAATAGAGTTATCCCTTGTATAATAAATGGAATATGTGGTGATTTTATGGAATTTTATGGAATTATAAATGCTGTATTGTTTGTCTAACAGTGTATTGTACTGATTAAGACTTAAGGCTCTTAAGAATCCTGCCATACAACTTACTAGCTGTTAAACACTTTGCTCAAGGTCATTTAGCTAAATAAATAATTGGAGCATAGCTACTTGCTGCAGTAGAGGTACATACAGAGAAAGAACAATGGGAATGAACTCTAGCTGAATGCTTATAGTGCAAAGACTATGCTATGCATTATGCTGCACACTTCACATATATCACTGCACTTAATAAGAACAGGGAAGACTGTGTGTAGCTACATGCTTTACATATATACTCTCGCACGTAATGAGAATATGGTGGACCTGGAAGGTGGTTATTATTTTCTTAGGTTGACCTCTTTATGCATTACTTTACTTATCTTTATAAAGATAGTAATAACAAGTATCTCTTCGGGTTATTATGAGGATTTAATGAATTAATTTATCACTATGTGCCTAGTGCATAGTAAGCTCTCAATCAATGTAAACTAATACCTGATGAATCAAGAAGTGATTCAAAATAAAAGTTTGTGGTCTCTGAGACAGAATAATAAGGTAGGAAAGGGCCATATTCATATAGAAATAAAACTGAGAAAACAGAACCATTTTTTCCAGCTGGTTTATTAGATTAAAGTAGAGCATACTGACTAGCTGTAAAAATTGTGCTGTGTATCTCTGACCACAGGTACAAAAATAGAAGCAGTTTTTAGATTTAAACATCTTTGATAATTTATTGAAAAATCTTATAAAATGAATACTTTAAGCAATTATATGTTCACTGATTAAACCACAGAAACTAAACTTTAATGAAAGAAAATCAGCTTAACTCTTGAGTGTACCAGTCTAATGAAATCCAAGTCAGAAAATGCTAAATTTAAATTCCATGAAACTGAAAAATAAGCAGGTGAAATTACCTGTAAATATCAATTGGATGTCATTTTGACTTCTTAACTGGTTTTATATATGTAAATAACATTCATTTGCATAAGGAGAATATTAGTTAGATGAAAATGCAACCTTATCAAGAAAAACTTACAGGAAAATAATCTGTAAAAGGTAAAAGGACAGTGCTCATCAAATCAGACTGAGCTAAGAACATAAGTGCCCTGAGCTCTCAAACATGCCATTTCTCTAATTAAATATTAGGATAATATTCAAATTTTCCTTTACTAAACACTAAAATGATCCTTGACAAATCTGAGTGGTCCCACTGATCTGTTTTTCCATGCAAAGGCATGGTCCGGTAAGGGTTCTGTTTAAACTGGCCTTTTTTTCTCTATAATAACTTGTTGGATCAAAACTACCAAGTCATTCGGCCTTCACTCTTCTGAGTATTCAATAGCTATTCAACTCCTGGCAACTTTACTGGTAATTTTAATTTCTTTATTCTTTGAGTGTCCAATCAAAGAAGAAATTTCAAAGATAAACTTCAAACTATATTTTCTAACTACTAAGGAAAATTTGGTTAATTTTCTTGTTTCAAATAACTTTTTTCATTCCTCATGTCTGGATTTCTATGCTGATTCTGTGCTTGGATCTGTTTCTAAAATATAGATGGTCAATTTAGGGAAGGATGAATCCCCAGAATTTTGAAAACTAAATGACTGGTTATAGGTAGGAGACAGTGTAAATATGGAGATGATTCTATCTGTTAATCCTAAAACAAATACTAAAAAATAAAAATAAAAAAGGATTCCTGAGATCCATTAATGAGGAATTAAGCTCTCTCTCCCCAGCCAGGTAACATTTAAGAGTCAATAAGAACTAGAGAGTTTTATAGTTTATATTGTTTTGCCTTTTTCTCTAGTATCAACAGGCATCTGGAGGTAGTTGTGGAAGAAAGGTTGTATGAGTGTATGAGTGTGTGTGCACATAGGCACATATGCATGTGTAAGAGGGCCAACATAGGAACTGGGAAAAAGTTCCACAGGGACCTTTTTTGTGTGAAGGTTTAATCCTTCAGATGTGTCTGTGGGGTGCATTTGACACTCAAGGAGAAAGTTCAAGTTGCTGGCATTTTAATATTTCTTCTGCCTCTGCTTTTATTCCATTCTGAAATTCCACTAATCCTTAAGGAAAGAAATTTACTGAAGTCTATGTAGTCTGGTGAGTTATTCTTGTGGAAACTAAAAGGCTAGTGTGGCACCTGTTGCAGGTTCCAGTAATGCTCTGAGTTCCATGTGAGATTTAGTACTGAAGGACATCCCACAGAGAAGCCATCGGGGAGGGAGCAGCTTGTGGAGAGGCATGGCAGTGGCAGTAAGAACTGACTGTATCAGGAGGACAGAGACCACCATTATCCTGAAGGAGGAGGTAGGGACTCCAGAGAACCCCTGGGTTCCTAACAAATGCTTCAGAGCTGGACCTGCTGCTTGTCACTCGGTAACACGTCTCCTCTCCTGTTTCCACACATGCTTCTCGGGAAACAGCTTACCCCTACGTGACATCCCCTCCTCTTCTTTTATCTTTCGAGATTGTCCTCAGCATTCATTTAAAGATAACATAAATTTTGGTGGTAAAAAATAAATAGTTATTTGAAGATGTCATTTGTCAAACATCACCTCAGTGAGACCTTCTCTGGACACCTTGTTGTAACCTCTCTCCTAGCAACATTCTTTAACTCCCTTGGCGAATATATTTTCTCCATTATGCTTATCATCATTCTCATATATTATACATTTTACTTATTGATCCATCTCCTCAAATAGAAAAAACGCTCCACGAGGGCAGGAATTTTTGTCTTTTTTTCTCACTACTATATATATATCCTGAGTACCTGGAACAAGAACAATGTCTGTATCTAGTGGTCATTCAATGAATGTTTAAGGAGTGTTGATACAGATGACAAATAAAAGTGCCCTATTCCCTTCTGCCTATGTACAAAGCATCCAGTGAGTCCCAGTCTCACACAGATGGCTCCTTCTTGAAAGGTAATCTAAACCATCCAATCCAATTGTGACAGTTGTGTTTTCCGCAGACACGGTTTTCGCATATCTCAAGGAGGGTGCAGCATTCCCAGTTGTTTCCTTTAGAAAACACTGCCTAATGTGTTACTCTGGCTCTTTTGGTCTCTCAAGATCCTCTCAGCTGCTCAAACACCTCCTATTGCTGAAGGTAATGCATTAGTTCAATCATTATTCTGGCTTCTCCTTCATTGGTCGCAGTCAGAAATGACACTGCTGGAACTGTAGATAGGTCTCATTTTTTTTCTGACTCTGCTAGAGCTTTGTCCGCTGCCTTCACCGCCAATGTTGCCTTCATCATCATCTTTGCCACCTCCTTCATCAATTCTCTCACTTCCACCCAGAGCTAATGGATGCCTTTCTGATTCTGATTTTGAGAAACAAATGAGAACTCCAACTAAAAACGATTCCTAGAAGGGTATGAGCCTGGATTTTATAACTTCCAATCTTGTTCTAATATCCTTGGGAACTGAGAAGAAGTCTAAACTGGCCAGGTTCATAAACAGTTCCTTGCGTGCTTGTGGATTTGAGTATGGAACAGCATCATGGGCTTCTTCCTTGGCATGTCACTGTACCTTTTTATCTCTCTGACCCTTCTGGCCCTTTTGCTTCTATTGCATATCTTTTGCCTGGAACCATTCTGGTTTTGGTCTTGGTCCTTGGGTTTGATGCTTTGGGCTGTTTGGTCCAGAACTAAGACTTTGAAATCCCTTTGGCCACAGCCTCATGCTAGCCATGCTCATTCTTTTCCTAAATGCTTCTTTTCTTGGAGCTGGGGAAGTTGAACCCAAAGGGTTCCTGTTTCTTTTCATTCTCTATTGAGGATGACTGATTTCAACAGGGGTGAATGGGAAATGGACAATGAGAAGCCATATATCCTAACCTATGTGTACTGGAACACTGGGTCTGCTGATGGCAGAAACACAGTTGACCAACCCCAAGAAGATTTAGACAGACACTCTAAAGACCTATGACACTCACCAAAACCATTGCCCTAGACCAACTTTTAACTGTCTTGTGGTGGAGACAGATAAGAAAAGAAATAATACAAAAGGGTAAAAAGGGGGCATTGCAAGTGATGAGTGTGGGGGCTGAGAATGGAAGTAGCCAGCAAAAATTTCTAATTTTGAGCATTAGTGTTACAGTACATGTAGATTTTATTTCTTTTGCAAAAGGAAGAATAAAAATTCCATGAGCCTTTTTTTTTTATAAGACTATTAAGCTAAACTACTTCCAACAACTTAGAAAAATTTGGTTATTCATGAGAATAACACCTTTTCTAAAAGAAATAAAGTTAATTTTCTACTCTTCTGCAAAGGAGGTCATTAATTATACATTTTAGATTTCATCAATTTCAGTTGGATGAGACTAACATTTTAACTAGATGTCAAGGAAGACATAAGATATTAAGTTAAATACTCTGGATGACAATAAATGGTTATTAAAAACATAATTCTGTTACTCTCATAATTTTTTACTTGGGTATCTAACTGAAGGCCTGAATTTCACATTTAGGCAGTCAAGTCAATATATAGCAATCCTGTAAGCTTTAAACAAAAGCTTCTAAACCATCAAGTCATTTCCAGATTAAGGACAGATGGATGGCATTTTTTTGAGCACTTAAAAAAAAAATCAACAAAAACAGTCGCATCTACAATAGTAATCATCTCTCTGCAAAAAAATCAGCATACCTCTTATTCAATTCTCACCAAGAATTTACTATTTTTGAGATAAAAACTTTATCTTGAAAAAGTTTAATGCATGTGATTTTGGTTTACTGACTCTCATTGCCAACAAATGTAGGAAAAGAAGGAAGGAAAAGCTAATAGCACTAGTTGTTTATCATGGTTGGTGATTTTCCCAGGTGGCTATTTTGTGTTCATCTTCTATTATTTTTCAAAAATTGCCCTCTTTTGGGCAGCCCCCTATGAGGAGAAACAGGAGAAGTAACACTATGCTCTCCCCAGTGCTGCATGGGGTAGCCAAAGCCATCTTTCATTTTTCACATCGTCTTCTGCTCACTTGGCCCAGATTCACAAATAGAGAATTATTTTCTTTTAAATTATTTTTTTCTTAAGGAATCCAGTGAAAAATATTAATCAATTTTAATTGTTTTTATTAAGCCAGTGGAAGGGAGACATTTACTTTCCAATGAAGATTTAAGTTAATGGTTTTCTAGAATATAATTGTGGGATTAAAATGTTTCTTTAAACTCTTTGAATTAACACATCTGGAGTGAAATTCGAATAGTTCAGACAACTGTATGATGAGAGATTGATACATGTGGGTTGCATCAGTCTAACCCTGCTTTCTTACTCTGTGGTATGTTTCATAAGCACAGCAAAGCAGTGAAGACCCAAGGAAGTAGTGAGGTGAACTATATCAGAAAAGTTAGGATGGTAAATCACAGTCATCTTTGGTTTTGGTGCTTCATGGGTACTCAGGGATGTCATACATATTTTCTGTATATTTTTGCATGTCATTATTTTTGTATTTGTTCAGTCTGTTTCTTTCTGTCTGTGTTAGATTTTGAATTCTTTAAGTGATAGGGTTATTATATTCTGCTTCCTGTTTCCCCATACAGAATCTATTCCAGTGCTCCACACATAGTAGCTGTTTAACAGATAATTGTTATCAGACTTACATTTTTCCTCCCAGTAACTGATTGAAACTGTTCTTTTCTTTTTTCTTCATTTTGCTCTATGCAAAATAAGTGACTTTAATCTGCAGGACTATTAGTAACTGTCACTTATTTTTTGTTGCTATTATGAACTTGATTTTCTTCAGAGTGGCTTCAAAAGACCTCTAAGAACAGACTCATCATTTAAAGTGCTTATGTACAGTCTTCTAGGGCTAAGGCTAGGGTTAGGGCTAAGATTGGCACAATAATAAATATGGATACAGAAGATGTGAGTGGGTGTAGGGGTTCTTTGATGAATAGTTTTATGGCATCAGCGATGGGTTGAAGTACTCCATAAGGGCCTACTACGTTGAGGCCTTTACGAAGTTGCATGTAGCCTAGTACTTTTCGCTCAACGAGTGTAAGGAAGGCTGCGGCAAGTAGAATGGGGACGATTATCGATAGTAGATTAATTATAAACATGTTGTTAGAAAGAGGAGTTGAACCTCTGATCATAAAAACTTAAGTTTTATGCAATTACCAGGCTCTGCCACCCTAATGTGGCCCTGTTCTTGGGTGGTGTGGTTGTGACTACTTTTCAATGTGATCACATTAGGCATTAAACCATACGATTTCTGTTAAATGTGGTAGAAGCTGAGGAGACAAATTCTTAGTATAAGAAGGCACCAAAAAGGATCTTTTGTATTCTTTAAGAGGAAGAAGCAATTACAATTTTGTAGATTTTGGAGAGCTTCCCTTCTTTCCTTTTTTCATTCTGTCATTATTTTTGCTTTATTAGAAAACAAGTACCCATCTGTTTTTTATATGAACAGAAAATGTTTCTTAGTTGTATTTATATGCAAGCCAATAATTCCAAGCAACATGATTAATCTAAGGCAATAAATAAATGACTTCAAGAAAGTACTTATAAAGGCCACGACCCTTCAAGTTTTCAGTTTTTCTTACATTCTCAAGTTTCTTGGATAATATCCTTCTTGATTTCCCAATTGCTATTAATTTTTATTGCAATTATTACTGGAAAAAGAAAATCAGTAGGAGAAAAATGAATTACTCCACAGAAGAGAAAACTTATAGCAGCTACCTAAGTTAGGCTTTATCTTTCAAAAGGGCAATTAGATAAATGTAGAGCCAAAGAAACTAGTATTTAGAAACCTATTTTAGCCATGGCCTCACAGGAAAAGATTATGTCTAGACAGCATGGCCTATTAGTCAGGTCAGAAAGAAAGTCAGACTTTTTAATTTGATAGACATTTTCCCACATAATTATATTGTAATGTAGAGTCTATAAATACCAATTCCAATACATAAAATAGTTAAGATAATCCCACTGACTCTCACTGGTGAAATATTTCAGTTCAACTCTTTGTGAGATGATCCCTGTTGATTACTTTACTTGAATAAGTTATTTCTAGTGCATATAGTTGCGTATATAAGCAGAGCCATAAGTTTTCAAAAAAAGTATTCAGATCAGGCAATTATGGAATAAATATGGATTTTCTTTTCATCATCTTAGTTCTAAAATAAATTATAAAAATAAATTTTAGAAGGAAAAAATATGTACTTATTCAGAACATTTTGCTATTTGAACCACAGACTACTTCAAATATTTTGGAATTTAGTTATAACGCATTTTTTTATATACATACAAGAAACAGATCCAACATCAAAATATAATTTAATACATATTGCTTGTGCACCCTGTAACTACTAGGGACTGTGCTAAACTTTATGCTCTTTCCCTGTGGAGGTTATAGGCTAGAGATTTTGAAACTAAAGGGAAAAAATGGCACCTAAGATGTATGTGAACATTCTGGGAATTAATTCTCTGTTGATAGTTCTTCTAATGTCTAATGAATGCCTTGAAGAGGGTATGAGGTATACTTCTGGGAATGAGTAGAGGTTATAGGTTATCTTAGTCTTGCTGAAGGCAAATTAGAGAAGCAGCCCTAGGTATCTAAACTTTGACTAAGGAAGAACAGACAGATATTTCACTCTCTAGTTGAGGAACTGGAAAGGAGGTCTGAAAAGAGAAGGAGATCATCCATGTGTATAAGGCAGGGCGAAGAAAATGGAATTAGAAAAAGAAGACAATGGAATATATTGTCTTCATGTGCCCATATTTTTTATACCTAGCAATCTATGAAGAGAGCTTTTTTACCTTTAGTTGGTGTTCTAGTATGAGATGTCAACAACAAAGGCAACAAATCCTGGCCAGCACCATTTGATTCTGAAATCTTGGCCTCTTTTAGCTTATTAACGTGGCCTTGGAAACCCAGTAAAATATGTCATTATTGGTGGTGAATGGTATAGCTAAGATCAGCAATAATATATGTTTATTGTTTTATTGCGGATTAATAGTTGTGTATGAATACTTCATTTTGTGTCCAAGCATGCTTATATTTCTCCTTTAGAGATACTGCTGGCCAATATTAACAAGGATTGAAAAAAACACAAATTAACAAATTCACTCATTTTCTTCATAACACATGGTTAATTACACAACTGAGGGATCAGAGTCCTGTACTATGAAAGTATGTTTGCTTTTCACACGAAGGAGCCAAGTTTAGCAGCACTTGAGGAATTCAAACAGAAACTGTGTTTACTAGCCAACAGCATGGTAAAGGCTATAATTAGATAAATGCCTAGGGAGTAGAAAGATATGCATAGGCCCAATCCATCCACATTTGCTTATAGTTCCTTTTTCTTAGTGCTTACTACATGGGTTTTCATCTTTTATCTGTAAATTGGTCAGAGTTTTTAGTTGCAAGCCACAGAACCCACTCTTGTTATTTTAAAGAGAAAGAGATTTCTTACAGCATCTCAGGTAGCTCACAGAATTTTTCAAGTCGTTAGACCAGGTTTGAATGCAACACATTCTCAAACAATACATCTTGAAGCTCTACTTCACCAGCTGTAGGATAGTTATTACCAATCGCCTACTGTGGTCACCACCGTCCACTGATTGTGCTTGATGCCACATGCCAGACACATCCTGAAGAATCAGATGCCTCCACTCCCACATCTGCTAGATCAATTGCCCCACACATGGCCACTGGTTCATGTTGCTACCTTCTACCTTTTACTTCTGGAGTCTAATATGAATGTATTTGCTTGCACGACCTAAATCTGATGCTTGCAGTGTAGCTGCAAGTGAGACTGGAAGGAGTTGTGTTTTTTTGTTTTTTTGTTTTTTTTAATTCTACTTTGGCAAGGCTGGATTCATGATATGAGAATCTATCAAAATATTGAGAAAGTTTAAAAGATATCAGACAGCTACAAATGATAAGGTTCCAAAGGCTATGACTAAAGAACCTCAGTGAGGACACATTTATTTCAGGATGAGCTAGAAATTAAAATTAGGTGGCACATTAACAGGATGTGCTGACTAAAAGTTGGAGTCTAAGATCTTTTTTGAATCTCGATGTGTAGGATTTGGATAAATTAAAATTTCTAAGTTGCAAACATCTAAAATACCTAGGGATAACTTAATGTGAAATATGCGTGACCTACGAAGGAAGGGATAAAATGTGCTGAGGGGCATAAAAGAAGACAAGAGATGGAAAGACACCTTTTCTTGGCTAGAAACACTCACTAATGTAAAAATGCCCATGATCTCAAAGTCAGTCAATGTGTGAATGGTAATCCTAACCAAAATTCCAAGTGGGTTTCTGGAGGGAACTTGACTAAATGATTCTAAAGATAATATTGGATGATAAATATAGCCAACAATATTCTGAAACATGTATTAATCAATGAATGTAACAGCTAATAAAATTCTAAAAAAGGAAAATGATGAGGGGTAAATTTCTCTAGTACCATGGCAAGTAAAACAATGTGGTTCTGCTAGCACAGGAATAGACAGAAGTGTGAGATAAAATGACGAGACTAGCAGGAGACTCAAGTTAGTAGGGGAATAAAATATATGATAAAGGTGGTGGTGTCAAAAAATGAATTATTTAACAATTAATGTTAAGAAAACTGGTTAGTCATTCAGGAAAAGAAGAGCTCAATACTGACTTCACTCACCATGTTAACATAAAATATAAATGGATCAAAGATTTTGTGTAAAATATTAAACTATAGAATTACAAGAAAAAATCGAGGGTAGCTAATATTATACTCTTATGGTCTTATGGTGGGGAAAACATTTTACACACACACAATACACACACACACACACACACACACGCCCTCATATACCGTAAAGAAAAACATTGAAATATTTAAGTCAGTAAAGCAAAAGAAACCATGAAAAATGGAAAGAACAAAAAACAATTTGGGAAAAATATTTGAAACATGTTTGAGAATGTATCTGAAAAATAAAATCAGATGACAATATAGTCCTGTGTTTAAGGAGAACAGTTCTCAATCTTTTCAGACACATGTAACGTAGGTGGATTGATAGTCTCTGTCTCTTTCATAATTTAGTCCCTTTATAGACTTGTCATTGACTGTGTGTTTTTTAGTAACTAGTAAAGCTCTGCTGAAAACATTTAAAAGATTTGGTTAATTCATCTGGCAAATTTTTTAAGTTTAAGGAACATAGTTTTTAAAAATTGATTAATATACCTTTTTATGTATAACATTTTCATAGCATTTTTTTAAAAAAGAGTTTGTTGTTCACTGCATTAAATCAAATTTTGTATATTGAAAATATTTCCCTTGATGAAAAGTCTTTAGATCAGTTGAGTTGCATTTCTGTAAAAAGTAATGAAAAGTCTGCTGGGATAATGCAGACTCTTCTAGCTCATTTTGCCTCCCTGGATCCAAGGAAGAAAAAGGCAGGATTTTTAAAAGGGGGATTTTGTTCCCTTCAGATTGTTATTCTGAAACTGACTTGATGGCAGAATCCAAAGTACATCATCTCCCAGATAAAACTAGCAGCTTGCCAGACTGCTCTGTTACAATTGAACTGTAAATGGCTCTCATCAGCACATTCTGTCAAGTTTATATAAACCCCACTTTATGTAATATCATTATAGATCCCCTGAACACTGTTCTGTACCTGCATCTTGCAGGCTGATTCTCATAATATTCTCTACCAGACATGATGACCATGAAAAGCAGCATGGGCTGGTGTTGAGTACACAGGCAGAGATAGCAAGTGGTTAGTGCTTATTGTTTTATTTTTCTAGAAGCCTGTTACCCCATGTGTAAAAGAGAGTAGGTAATTGTGTCCTTTTTCCATCTCCCCTCAAGCCTTTACTCCTTTATTTCTGTTTTCATCGCACCCAGTGATATTTTTGGACGCACTTACTCTGACCTGAAGATCTGAGCACTCAGAAGAGCAAGTGATTCACCTGCCCTTCTATGTAATGTGATTTATCCAGGAAAACTTCATTCTCCATTTCTCTTTGACAATATACTTCCCTCTGGCCCATGATCAGGTAGACCTCATGGTATGAAGAATCCTGGGAGATTCAGTTCAATCAACAAGCATTTATCGAACCTCTGCTGTGTGTAAGCACTGAGTGAGGCACTGAGGATACCAATACATATAATGCCAGATTCCTCCTTTTGCAGAGGTGACAGTCTAGTGAGAAAACAGATAAAAACCATAGTTTCAATGTAATATGATTAATGCTAAGATAAGATTCCTGGATGCTAAGAACAGGAAGAATATTCAGTGTAACCTGTGATCCAGGAAAGGTTTCCAGGAGATGATGCCTGATCTGAGTCTTGAAGACTGAGAAGATTCGCATAGGTGGGAAGAGAAGTCCATGCGATAAGTGTAGCCTGAAAAATGTTACAGAGATGTGAGATGGGTACATGGGCAGGAAACCTTCCAGAATTTAGAACTGCTGCAGGGAAATGTTTCAGGCAAGGAATGGTGGGAGATGAGGCCTAAGGAAAAAACAAACAAACCGTCAAACCCAGAAGGACTTGGGCAATGCCGAGCGAGTCCTTCATTTCTTGCTTTCTCTCATAACTACATTCAGCAAAACCCTCTTGACTAGGTATCGCAAAACTGACCACCATCACCAATATAATCCAAGCTGCCATGGATCACAGCAATAGCTTTGTAGTTATAGTGGAACTCAGTCTCCTTCCATTTCTGCCCCACTAAAGTCTATCCTCTTCACAGAAATGAGAGCCATCCCTCTGAAACATAAATCAGATAATGACATTCCCTGGTGAGTTCTCTAACCTCCAATAGCTTTTTCACAGCTAGAATAAAATTTACACTCTTCCCAAGGCCCGAAAGTCAAGGCTTTATTTGAATTAGCCCTTGCCCTGCTCCCCATTACATCTTCAACTCCCTTACACACTGCGTTCCAACCACGCAGGCCTCCTTGCTGTGCCTGGGACACTCTGGCATCTCTCTGGCTCAGGGCTTTGTACTCACTAATCTGTATCTGGAATGATCTTCCTTCCTCCCTGTCCATCTCTCTCATGACCAACTCTCTCTTCTTATTCCCCTTTGCTATATATATGTCATTGTATAGTTGTCTGCTTATTGCTTATGTTACCCATAGGAATGGAAGCTTCAGGAAGGCAAAGATACATCTATTTTTGTTTACTGTTGTATTCTTCGTGGAGCATTGGGGATTTGTTGAATAAGAAAATGAATGAATTTGGAACCACTCAAAATTTGGGAATAAAAGACTCAGTTGTGTGTTTTAAGGTCACTCTGGATGCAAAGTGGAGAATGTATTTAAGGGTAGATTCAGGGTGAGGAAGGTGGGTGGACAGGAGTTAGACCAGTTTGAAAGGTCTCGTGTTAGTCCACATCTACAGTATAAAGGACTGAACTAAAGCAGTGGTATTTGGCATTTAGAAAGAGGAGATAGATTTGAGAAGTGTTTTGGAGATAAAATTGGCCAAACATGATCAAATTACATCTGGGCCTCCCTTCAGACTCTTGGCTACATAAGGGGATGATAAAAGATGCTGAAATTGGAAGTGGTCCAGAATCAGAGGGAGCAGAATGATGTTGCCTAAGTCCCTGCTGGGACCAGTGCTTTTTCCATTTCAGCACTTCCCTGAGTTGAAATTGCCAGGGCATTCATGTGTCCCTTGTGAAGCACAGAAGCATTGTCTTACTGCAGATCCAAATAACTACAATGAGTTGCATGTATTTTTGGCACCAGATAGATGTTCAATAATAGTTTGATGATAGTTTCTACTGCAATTGGGTTTACCCTGGAGGCTGCCCATCTCTCTAATGACTAGGACCAAGCCTGCTTAGTTTATAAGATCTGGCAAAATTACAGTGTGAACTGGTAATTCCGTGGGCTATTATACAAATTATACCAGGTCTGTCTCTAAGGAACTTATTTGAGCCCAGTGCCTCCAGAGACTTCAAGAATACTGACTTCAAAGAAGTACTGTCCTATTACAAATATCACAAATCATGAACCTAGCAAAACAAAAAGAGGACCTACAGGGCCTCACTTGTAGGAATATTTGATCTGCTTGAAATTTTTGGTAATGTATTTAAACTGTTAAAATGGACAGTAGAGTGTCACAATATTATTTTCAACATGGTTTGGGAAAGTTCTTTCTGGCTTGGAAAAAGTTATTCTTTTAGCCAAAGAAAGAATTGTGTGGCCTCAAATCTATAAACTTTCAATCCAAGAGAGATTATAAAATTATTTTTGGATGATTGAGACAGAGGTCTTTCCAAAGAAAAGGTTTATCACATGGGCGATTTAAAAGTACAAAAATTGCAATGACCTAGAACTCTGACAATGTGATAATGAATTATAAAACAAATAAAACAAACAAACATAAAAATCATGTTGGAACATTTCACAATTGGCAGGATGAAAACTGGCAACAATGACTGCTGGAAAAGTGAGTTGGATCTTATAGCATTAAAATGAGTTTTGGGACTATAACATGAAGTCAACACTTTTGTGAGAATTTTGGAATGCTCAATTTCCCACAATCTCATCATTTCTCTGCCTGACAATTGTAATTATTCTTCACCAACCTGACAGTCAAATTTGCTTCCTGCAGTGATAATGTATGTGCTACTATCCTGACCATACTGGAGAAATAGCTTTTTCTTTGATGAGTTTGTTCATCTTGAAGGTAACTTTCTACATTATTCTAACAACTCTCTTACATTATTCATTAACTAATCACCATTCATGTTTCTGACTTTCCAAAGTTTGTAACTTGAGAAAAAATGAGAAAATATACAATTGTCTCCCTGATTATAAAGAAAAGACTACTTAACTTATGTCAGAAATTAAAACTCATTAATCACTTGAGCAAGGTACAACATATTACTTCAGAAAATGTTGAACATTATTGTATGTTTCCAAAACATCCAAGGTCATTAAGTGGTCATGGATATAATGTATGAGACATTATAAAGAAATATAATTATGTATGGGTTGAGAAAATATGCACGGGACACTAAGAACTAGTCATATGTTTTTTAAAAAAAGAACAATAATGACGAAAATAGAATAATTATAAAGTAAAAGTGCCTGATATGTATAAAAGATCTTGTTTTGAAATCCATTCACTTAATTATTTATCCAATTACTTTTTACTCGTCTTTGAGAAAATAACACTGGAGCAAGACTTAAAGGTGATGGAGTGAACCTTGCAGATCCTTGAGGAAACAAATTTCAAAATAGAAGGAACTGCTAATGAAAAGAACTTGAGTGGGCCCATTCCTTCTCATAGTGTTGAAGGAAGAATAAGGTGTAATGCAGAGGCTATGGACTGGAGCAGAGCAATGTATGAGGAAGATGAGGTTAAGAGATGACTGTGGTCTGCAGCCAATATAGGGATTTGGGCTTTTATTCTGGGTGAAAGGGAAAGTGTTTTGACATATGACTTAAGTTTTAAAGGGTTTAGTCTGTTGTGTTGAGAATAGATTGTAGGGAGCATGGGTGGGATCAAGGAAACTCTTTAAAGGGCTAATGCAGGATGGTGGCTTCAACTAGTAGGAACAGTGGAAGTGGTAAGTGGTCAGATTCTGGATATATTTTAAAAATAGTGCTGTTGAATAGATTGACAGTATGAAAGAAAGATGCAAGTCAAAGACGATTCCAGGAGTGAGCAACTTTGGCATTCGTGTTAGATTTTTAGTGATGCTGTAAAAAATTACCACAAACTGGGTGACTTAAAATAACAGAAATATAATTTCTCATAGTTCTAGAGCCCATAAGTCCAAAATCAACGTACTGGCAAGCCTGCATTCTGTCTTAAGGTTCTAAGGGGGAATCCATTTTTTGTCTCCCAGCTTTAGTGGTTGTTGGCTTTCACTGGCATTCCTTGGCTGTATCACTCCAGTCTCTGCCTGTATAGTCATATTGCCTCCTGCTCTTCTGTCTCTTAGGCACTAGTTTTATTTTATTTTATTTATTTATTTATTTATCTATCTATCTATCTATCTATCTATTTATCTATTTATTTCTTATTTCTTATTTATTTATTTATGCCTACAGCACCTGGTCTTCCTAGGTGGTCTCCCATCCAAGTACTAACCAGGCCCGACCCTGTGTAGCTTCTGAGATCAGACGTTGGGCTTGTTCAGAGTAAAATGGCCGTAGACCATGGACCGTGGCTCCACTGGGGCATGAACCCAGGACCTTCTGCATGTAAAGCAGACATGCTAACCACTACACTATGGAACCACATCCTCTTAGGCACTTGTTTTAAAGCCTACATGCGGTAATCCAGGATGATCTCATCACAAGATACTCAATTTAATTATATTTGCAAAGTCCCCGTTAGCAAATAAGGTAACAGTCACATGTGCTGGGATTTGAGCTTGAATATATTTTGGGGGGAAGGCCATCATTTCATCCACTACTCCTTCACCGACATGGTGGAGATGGAGACTTGGGTAAAGCAGGTGGGATGAGAGGGAGAAATTCATACGATTTTTTTTTTTAGCTGAGAGAAAAGTTGAGAAATATTGAGAAAGTTTAGGCAATCATAGATAGTGAGCTGTTGAATTAAATAACCAAGTATTATTATTTAGGATATTTATTATATTGGTCATGTAAAAGAATAAATTATTAAATCTCTGTAAAAATTCAACATTCTGCTCAGATCTAGCTATTATCCTCATTCCTCATGAGATATTTTAATGCAGACTGGTTAAAAAAAGGGAATTGTTCACATTTGATTTTATTTCCTCTCTTTCTTCCACCATTCTATGATTTGTTTTAAAAGCGTTCATTTATTCAACAGATTTTTATTCAGTTTTTAGAGTGTGCAGTTCACTGTGCTAGGCAATTCAGAGATTCAAAGCTTAAGAAATAATTGTCATTAAAGAACTTATATGTAATAATTTGGTTAAAAGTAGCATCCTCTCTCACATTCTGTACTAATGTGGCTTATTAAGCATATAGTTTACTTACAGTAGTGTTTTAGGTGACTCAGTCTTCTTTGTTAGTTAAGATTGATAATGGTTGCAAAATCTTTTTCTTTTTGTTTCACAACCCTTCTCCCCCTTTACATTGAGAAAGTTTAGGCAATCATAGGTAGTGAGCTGCAGGTTCCAGAAGTGCTTCAAAATGCAGGAACAAGACACCAAAATGAATACAGAGTGGGTGGAACTAGTTTTATTTGAAGAAGCTTTTCCTAGAAATAACCCACCCAACACTCTGATTGGAGAAAAAAGAGTTTGCTGAAGGGACAGAAGTGCGGGAAAACAAGTACCATAAAATGTAACCAATGTAAAAGAAACTGTAATCTTGGAAATAGAAGCATGTTAGTGATAAATGGTCCCTGTGGAGCTTAGGAAAGGGATAGTCAGTGAGTGAGTATTTTTCATTATTTACCTATGATTGCTCAACAGGAGAAAGAGAATATATTTGATGTCACTAGTAATCTGACCACTTGAAAAGTGATGAATTCTCTGATCTCTCGGACAGCTTGATTTAAACAGTTCACAGGACTATCCAACCTTTTTTTTTTTTTTAGTGAATCTGGGCTCAGCAGTCACCAGAATATATAAAGAGCTTGGGGGGCAGTGCCTGACACAGAATGTGAGCCCCACAAAGCTTAGCTATTATTATAAATCATTATTCTGTTTTCCTCGCTACTTTATCATTTCTCCCATTGTGTTCAAACTGCTGTGGGTGAAACTGATAAAACTGAGTTTGTAAACATTTTTGGCCCAGCCCAGACTGCGATGATTCTCGTCAAGATGTGATCAGTTATTTGACGAGCCACTCCTGAATCAGCCTACTAATTCTTTGTATTACACCACAAATATTTCCTCATTGAGATAATATTTGCTAATGATTGTCACATATCATCACCTAATTATTGTTTCCTTGTTTAATCACACGAAAGTCCTGTTGACTAGTCCCTTCTTCCTCAAACACTTTAAAATAGCATTCAAGACCTGCTTGTTACCATTTGACGTCAACTTGATTCCAACTTACTTCTCCCACCACTCCACCATATTATGTCTAGGCTACTGTCAAATAGATAATTAATCATTTCTCCTTTTAAAAATGTATGCTTTCCTACCTCTATGCTTTTGCCCAAGTGCCTCCTACCTCCTGGAATGATAAAGCTTTCTAGTGTTATTTATTTCTTATTAGAATCTTCACTATTGTTCAAGGGCCAGTTCAAAGGCCATCTCCTTCAGCAAACATTTTTAGTCCCCTCTGGCCAGAAACGACTGCTATAAAAAACTGCAGCTCATGGGTCTGCTTTTATAATGTTTGCCATATCACTGTAATGGAACTAATGCACCTTGGAGTCAGATAGACAAGTCTTACTTACTAGTTTTATAACCCTGAGCCACTTACTTAAACTCTGTGAGCTTAGATTTCTCCTCTGTAAAATAAGAGTAATAATACCTACTCCATGGTAGTAATATGAGGATTGAATGAGATCATATATGTGTGTAAAGCTCTTGGTGCAGTCCCTGGTGATTATGTGACCCAATATATGTTAGAAGTTATTATTTTATTGCTATTGTTATATCCTCTCTTTCTTATAGATTGTAGTCATTTTGAGGTCAAGGACCATGCAGTCTCATTCCTCTTTATATTCTGCTTAGCATAGTGTCTTGCACATAAGCCTCTGTTTCCTAAATTTGTGGGTGTATGGGTATCAGTTTTGCCTCTTCAACTATACTATATTTCTAAAAGTTAGAAAAAATGCCTTGTATACTACAGTATATGTTAAGTGCCCAAAGGCTGGTGTAACGTGTATATACTCAGGTAGGAACAAGACTTGTTCAGGTACCCACTGCTAGGAATAACACTTGGGCAATGGAATCTTGACTGCAATTGTTAGTTGGAGGGTTGGGGACCACCTAATCCAGACAATATTCTTTAATAATGTTTGAGCAAATTGTGTACAACTGAAATAACTGAACCCAAGATATGAAATTAGTACTATTATGCTTAAAATTAAGTTACACTTGAATATACACCCAACACACTATAATGAATATTGGAGGATATTCTGACATCGATATTCATCTCTTCACATGAAGGAACTGGAAAAATCTTAGGTAAGTGTGGATTGGAGAAATCTCTCTGACCCAGTATTGATCCCTTTGCATGGCTCCTTTTCTGTGTCCTATACTCTTCACGTCCTACATCCGCCTGCCTCAGAATGGATATGCATTGCCTCAGACTCAAGATTATTATTGGAAGAGGATATTTGGTTACTACATTTACATTTATAGTTGCATAACACAGTCTGTAAGTAAGGTTTGCATAAACCATTTCTTTAGATAATTGCATCGAATGTAATTTTCATTAAATCCATTATTTCATTGAATGTAAGAGAGATTCTTGTGTTTACCTTATAGTCTACAAAATCCTTCTCACACCCCATTTGTGGTTCTTGGAGTTGGATTGTTCTTTGCATTGCTGCAATTTGGTTTCTCTAAGAGTTTTTTGACTTGCCCTTTATTGAGGAACTGAAAATAATTAATATACATATCCATGGAATTTTGACATAACAGAACAGCATCTGGTTGGATTTGATCTGAAAAATAACACTTTGTTATACAGAAATAATTTCTATAGCTTCTTGGGTGTCATAATCAAATATCTTCTATACCTACCCTTAATTAAAAAAAAAAAGTATTACTTGATTATATGGCACTATTAAACTGCCAAAACTTATTGAGTAATTTTGGAGTTCATTATTATTTTTATGGTTTATAAGATGTCTGGATCCTAAGAATAAAAAAAGTCTTAAATAGTTACTATCTAAAATTCACAGTGTCTGAAATGTGTCTTGTGTAAGTCATGTTACCTATATAGTACCCTCACAAACAAGACTTAGGCAATGTATCACTATGAAAGTGGAAAGATTACTGACTAATTGTATTAAGTCTGCTTGTAATAACATTATCATAGTGTGAAGGAATAAATTCAGACATGAAAGAAGGATGATGAAAGAAAGTTAATAAAAATTTGAAATCATGTAAACTTTTTCTCCAGTGTATTTTCCCCCAATCTCTCTCTGTTAATTTTTCATCAATGATGTGATATACATTATACATGGTTTTGCAGCATTAAAACTATCTCTCCTATCAATGCTAGAATTTATTTCTAGCAACAAAACTGAATTTTTGTTTGGTAAAGAGATACTTTTTGAAAGGGAAAGGAAAGTTAAACTTCAATCATCTTTCACAGCTTGATAGAAATTAATTTTATCTGGTATTAGAAAAATTAAGCACTACAGCATTCTTTTCACTTTGAAGAAGTGGAATATCCTTTGATGACGAGTCTCTGGTCCACCTGTCTCATTTTAACAAGTGGAAAAAGACTAAGAGATATTCAATGACACACAAAGAGTTGTAACACAACTTAAGTCTCTTGACTTCAATCCAGGGCACTTTTCACTACTTTTCATTCTTTCTATAATTCTTTTAATTGTAAGTTATCCCAGAAAGACTAGTATTGTGTACTGAATGTTTGTCTTCCCCAAATCCATATATTAAAACCCTAAGCCGCAATGTGACTGTGTTTGGAGATGGGGCCTTTATTGGAAGTAATTAGGGCTACATAAGATCATGAAGGTGGGCTTTATGTGTGCTTATAAGAGAGACCAGAAAGTTTGCTAGCTCTCCATTCTGTGAGGACACAGGGAGAATACGGCTATTACAAGCCAGGAAGAGAGCCATTATTAAAAGCCAATCGTGCTGATCTTTGACTTCTCAGCTTTTAGAACTGTGAAAGAATAAATATCTGTTGTTTAAGCCACCAGTCTATTTTGTTATGACAGCCCAAGGAGATGAATACAACCAATTAAAGAAAAATACTTTTTTAAAAAAAATAATGGCCAGATTTGGCTATTTTCTCATCGATTTGGTGTTGCAAGTGTTGATCTTGTCTTGATGAACACAATTAGAAGGTGAGAAGGAAAACAGAAGTATCTTCATTTCTGCAGTGCATGCTAAGTTTTTGCAACTCACAAATTTACATTTGTAGATAGAGGTGTATTGCATGATTTATGTGCAAATTCTATTCTTGAACCTGCCTGAGAGATGGATCTGCTTATGCAAACAAAGATTAATTTGATTAAAAGGAATATTTATTACATCTTAAAATTTCTCTTTCAAGTGGGAATATGTTATTCACTACTGAGTGTTCAGGTCTAAATTAGGTGATTTCTAATTATCTTGGTCAAAGGGGTTAGTAGTAGAGGGAGCTTTGCATTTCTTATTCTGCAGGGCATCCATCTACACTACCAGCCCCAGCTTCTAATGAAATAAGAATTATCTGGGAGGGCAAATTAACTCTAGAACTTCTACTCAACCTAGAAATCTAAACATTTAGGGTGGAACTAAAATCAAAATGATTTCTTTTCAAATTTTCATATGGGCTTTCTTCATGCCAGAAATAAAGCTTTTAATTTTCCTACTGTAAGTCAGATCTGGATAGGTAATGTATTTGAGGGAGACACGGTGGCTAATGTTTCAGTTTTGGATTAAAAAGTTTCAGAAGGGGTCACGTTTTTGTTTAAGTCCAAAGTAAGCGAGTATAAGGATATTGATGGCATTGTTGATTATAATAGAGAAATATCTTAAAACATTTTAAAAAGTGTACTAGTTAATAGTGGCTCTTTCTGGGAAATGAGACTATTGTAATATTCTATTTTTATAATTTATGTATTTCTATATTATCAAAATAATGTTAAAGCAAAGATAACCAATAGGATTTTAAAAAGTTTTTTGTTAATCCTATGTCTTTAAAATGAATAAGTTTTAAATCAAAAATAAAATATATTTTCATTTGAAAAAAGAGGCAATTAAGGAAGCAGTAATATAGAAACACCTAGAATATAATATCGATTACATTATAAAAATGGACCGGTACAGCAAACATTAAATCTCAAACTCTCAAAAATACTTCTTTTAGGATTTCTTCTTTAGTGCAAGGGTGCTTGAGTACTAATAACAATAATGATATGTCTTCTCTAATTAAAAAAAATTTTCTCATTTGATTCTCAAAAGAATACTTTCTAGTAGGCAAGATAAATATGGCTTTCATGCTCTTACTCATGAAGAAACTGGGGATCACAGAAATTAAGTGACTTGTCCAGGTTGAAAGGTTAAGAAGTGGCTGAAGTAGAAGAAATGAAGTCCACTGTTCTTTCCGGTATAAAACTCTGTATTCGCTATCACCACTTAGTGACCACCTGCTCTCACTTGAATGTCTCACCAGGTTTTTCATCCCACCATTCCAGAGGACTCGCCTTTATAAAGGTCACTGAGGAACTCCGTTTTGCTTTATCAATGGTCAGTTTTTCAGTTCTTATTTTACTTGACCTCTTGCAACACTCTTACCTCAAAAAATTTTTAAAAAGTTTTGAATAGATAATACATATACATTTGTTTTCTTCTTAATACTTCCTACTTCTTAATTTCTCACTCTCCCAGTTTTCCTATTGACAGACTTCTTAGTGTCTTATGCTGGATCTTTCTCCTTTATAGACCTCTAAATGGTAGAATACCCTGGGACTCAGTCTCTAGTCTTCTTTTCTTTATTTTCTACTCATTATTTAGTGATCTCCTACTTTTCCATCTAAGAGTTGATGCCTTCCAGAGTTATACCTTCAACTCTCATCTCTTCCCTAGACTTTTGTCTAACTGCCTGTTCAACATCTTCACCTAGATATTTAATAGGCACCTCAAATTTAATATGTCTAAAGTATAACTCTTGATTAACTCATTTCCTCTCCAAATCCTACTCATTTCAGTACAGAGAACTGCCATTCCACCAGTTGAGCAAGCTAAAGCACATGAGCCATCCTGATTTCTCGATTTGTCTCATTCTCAATAGTTGATTCATCAGTAGGCCTGCCAGTTCTGCCTTTAAGATAGATCTGGAAACTGACCAATTCTGATTACTACTGCTGCTACTACCACTTTTACTACTGCTGCTGCTTCCACCACACCAACTGAGTCCAACTAACATCATCACTCACTCATCTAGATGGATGTAGTAGCCTCCAATGCCCAATCTTGTCTCTTTATGATTTATTTTCTAAATAGAATTCAGAAAGATTTTTTTTAACGAATCAAATCATGTCATTTCCCTATTAAAAAGTATCCAATGACTTTCTATCATACTTACAACAAATTCCAAAACCCTAGGTTTGGCCTATGTCACCTGTTCTCTATATAGCTCTGTGATTCTATCTTTTGCGATCTCCTCCTCATTTACTCTCTTATAGTTTCCAAAATGGCATTCTTGCTATTTCTTGCTATTCTTTGAACACACTAAGATCATTCTTTTCTCAGAAATTTTGCATTTGAGGTTTTTTTGGTTAGAATGTTCTTCCCTGGGTTATTGCACACCTTGCTTCCTCTTCCATTTTGGTTTTAAACACCATCTTCTCAGAGAGACCACCCTATCTGAAGTATCTCCCTTTTCACTCTTTACCTCCTTACTTTGCTTTATCTTTCTTTATAACACTTGTCATTTTCTGAATTATATTTTATATTTATTTGATTATTCTCCATTTCTCCCAATTCATCGTATGCCTCTGGAGGTCAGGATTTTGTCTTTGATCACATCAGTATTTCCAGCATCTAGAATAGTTCCTGACACATAGTAAGTATTCAGTAAATATTTATTGAATGGATGTTGGATAATTACAAATTTCCAAGAGCTCAGATCGAGTTCCAAAGTACCAAGTGTACTGTACTTTAATCTCCCACATGTAACTTCAATCTCCTTCTTTTCTTTCTTTGTTTCTTTCTTTCACGATCTTTGGTTTTAAGAATATACAGTGAACTTTATTTTAAACTATGGTGCATTATTGAGACATACATTTTAAAGCTATGGTACATTATTTATTACTGAGATACAAAGAAGGCTTTTTTTTTTTTATAATATTCAAGTAAGTTTTCTAATTCAGATTTGTGGTAAGGAGAGCCAGGAACATGTGTTGAAAGGACTTTGAAAGAGAAGAAGTCAGTGATATATTTTACTGTACCACTGGTTAAAGTAACCACTGTGGCCAAGCTAATCTCAACTTCCCCCAACATTTTGACATCTGTAGTATGAAGCTTTCAGCAACATAAATTTTAAAAAGATAAACTCTTATTAAGTGCTTATTTTGTTCCATATATAATAGTACCTTTGAGGTAGAAACCATTATCATTCCCATTTTAAAGATGAGAAAAGTGAAGTCCAGAGAATTATATCCTTGTCCAGTGTTTCATGGCTAGTAAGTCGAGGAACCAAGCTATCTGTTTGACCAAAGCCTGAGTGGTTGTATAATGTTCTGAAATGAATAGAACTATTTCCATTTCCCCCTTCTACCTCTCGTGGCTTTATCTATGTGTAGAGGTACAGTATGCGTTCTCACATGGATCAAAGCGACACTTACCATATTTTCCAGTTTCATTGTGTAACATTGGCAGGAAATTGACGCAACCCATGGAGAAGAATGCTTAATCTAAAGACCTCTGTTTACCAAGAGATTCTCATTTCCTATTAGATTGGGAGCATTTTGAGAGCCATTAAGGACTTGGCTTATTCATCTCTGAATCCACAGCACTCATAATAGGGCCCAGTGTATAGTAAGTGTTCTGTTGATGTTGGTAAAATAAATGAATGAATGACCTGACTATAGTGGAAGATGACAGGCATCATGCTAGAGAGGCTAATGATTCATTGGCCACAAATCATCAATTCATGCCCACGTTTTGTTAGGGACATTTTTGTTAGTCAGTTGTTCCAGGGTCTCAAAGGTGTTGCTTGTTGGTTTAACTTTTACTTTCTGTGGGAGGGCTAATATGCTCTTGTTTTGCTGCAGTACCTAATTTCGATAACCAAGTTTTTGTCTTCTTAGGTGTACTTTGCTAATTTGCCTGATATAGCAGATGCTCTAGGATATATATTACTTTAGACACTTTTCCAGAGTTTTAGAGTCCTGTCTGCTATCTCCCAAACCCTGGGGCTGAGTACTTGATATTAGGTAGCAGATCTAACCACTCTTTCCCTAGACCTCTGCTTGTTGCCTGCTACCTGACTCCTCAACACTTGCCTATCATCCCAGGATTTCTTCCTTCCTGCCATGTCTACATCTACAGGTTCTGCCACCTTTGGTTTGGCTTGCTAGTCAGCCCCACACTGACCACTTATTTGACTCCCTAAACTGGGTTACAAAGAATGAGAAAGTCAACTTGGACCTTTTTTAAACCTGGGAGTGATCTTAGAGGGAAAAAATCATGGAGTTAAAGAAAAGAAGCTCTTTTCTCTTCCTCCATTTCACAAGTGCTATGGACATTAAGTGCTTTGAACTCAATAGGCTGATTTCTGCCTTTGTTGGACTCCTACAACACATTCTGGATGTTCCAGAGTTCACTCTTGTTATTTAGCTGTCCACGTGAGATGGTGGTCTTTTTCCAACATGATGGTAAGATTCTTATGAGTAGATATCTTAAGTCTTCTTATTCCAACATCAGTTCTAATATTGGTACCAACTATCATTTTTGAGCACTTACAGTATGCTAGGCACTATGCTAATTGATTTATTTACATTAACTTATTTAGTCTTTAGAATAAACTTTTAAAGAAGGCATGAATATTCATACATCACTGGAGAAGAAACCAGAGCATGATGGAGTTGCAGTCTGAATCCACACATGTCCAGTTCCAAATATTTTCTTTAACAACAAAACACAGCATTAAGTTCAATCAATAAATAATCTTTGACTTTGGCTTTAAGAAAATATGCTTAAACATTCTTTCTCACACCTATCAGGATGGCTACTATATATAAAACAAACAAACAAACAAATTGGAACCCATGTGCACTGCTGGCGGAAATGTAAAATAATGTAGCCTATGTGGATAACAATTAAAAATTAAAAATAGAATTACTATATATTCAGCAATTCCACTTCTGGGCATATATCCATAAAAACTGAAATCAGGGTCTCAAAGAGATATTTGAACATCCATGTTCATAGCAGCATTATTCACAATAGCTAAAATGTGAAAGCAACCCAAGGGTTCATTGATGTATAAAAACATAAGCAAATTGTGGTATATGCATACAATGGGATATTATTCAGCCTTAAAATGAAAGGAAATTCTAACCCATGATACAACACGAATAAACCTTGAGGATGTTGTGTTAAGTGAAATAAGCCAGTCAAAGCCAGTCACAAAGTACTGTATGATTCCACTTATATGTGGCATCTACAGCAGGCGAATTCATAGAAACAGAAAAAAGAATGGTGGTTATCAGGGGCTGGGGAGAGAGAGAAAAAGGAAGTTGTTGTTTAATGGGTTTAGAGTTTTAGTTTTGCAAGATGAAAAGCTCTGGAGATCTGTTGCACAACAATGTGAATATACCTAACAATACTGCAGTGTACACCTAAAATGGTTAGGATGGTACATTTTATGTTATATGTATTTCACCAGAATTTAAAACGTTATTTTTATACACAGAGGGTAGACCGAAATACTGTATAGAATTGTGCAATGCCCCAAAATACATACACAATATAATTTTGTTATTAAGGATAGTAGTTCTAATGAGTGGTCTAACCATTACACAATGCAATTGTTCTAAGTTCTGGATTTAAAATTTTACTTTATTAAAAGTGTATATGGATAATATAAATATCATCATGATGTTGAATAGTTTTTAAGAAAAATTGGTGAAAGTGCAGTCATTGTGTCATGTCTCTAAAACCTAGTCGGAGGCATTTTTCCTGGGGACACATATATAGACATGATGTGTGTGGAGACACAGTTACACCACACATATTATGACCCTTTAACTTACTCTGAAAATGTATATTATTTAATGAGCCAGTACCTTCCCTGTGTAGCAAATGTGCTTATCTATACTTTCCTTTTTTATATCTGAAAAAATATCATGTCTGGCACCAAATATCATGGTCAGACTTACCTGCAGTGCTTATATAACTTATTAAAACAGAAAAAAAAATCCACATTTTCAGTGAGAAAATGCCCTTTATTTTATCGCTTTTTGGTATAATAAATAGAAAATCCCATTCTGTGTTATTTTCCATTAATGAAAGATCATATTGTTTTGGTTTTTATAATATGATGATGTATTATTTCTGATTCTTAAAATGCCAAAGAGTTTGAAGTGTTTCAATTTATATAGTGTAAATAGATTTCTGTGGATTTGACAGAAATCTGGGAAGTTGCCCTGCTCAAAGATATAAGCCTACTGTGTATATTTGAAATGCCACCAACAGTGATTCATTGCTTTCTATTAAGCTTTTTTCTCATATAGTTACTCTTTTCAAAGTTGCAAATACTCCAGGAAGGAGTAATATACTGACTTACTCACACTCTATTCTGAAATAATTGATCATATCTTTTCTATGACAGGAGGGACTATAAGGGACAGTACTGACACAGGACCCATGAAAGAAAATGAGCTAAAGACGGTTCTGATCAGGTAACGTGTAGACTGCAGAAGATTTTCCGTTCCATCTGAACAGATGGCTGAGTTTCTGGTCCTTTTAAAAAAAATGAGTTTCTTAATTGCAAATTTAAGTTTTGTGAATACAAGCAAAGTGAAATGGAAATTTGGGATAATTACCAAATTTCATTTTTAAATTATTTCATTTTTAAAAACCTTCATTAAGGCCAAACAGGGATTTTTTGAGCTTAAATTATTTAACTGGACTAACTACATTAAAAATTATCTAAAATTGCCTTGCTCTCTATTTCACCTTATCTGTTTAGAGAGACAGACCTTAGGCTGTGTCTGCTTTACCCTGTATAGATTGATTTGGGGCCAAAAAATTCAATTAATTCTATTCACAGAGGGCCATCATGGCACTGAGCAAACGGTAAAATGAATGCTTCTGGTTTCTTGTTGCCCCATTCTACTGTCAAGCTTGGGAGGGACTGAGCTTAACATGTTTAATGATCTCAGTTCAGTTGGTTCACTGTGTGTTTGTGTGGGTTTCCACTGAGCATCTTATTTTAAATATATTGCCTTCAAAAACTGTTTTGCTTTGGGACAATCAACAGAGGCAGTTCATTGTTTGAGAAGCAAAGAAAGCAAATTGAGACAGTGTGTTGCTAGCTAACATCTCCTATGTTTCTACCATGTGCTAGATGTTCATTATCTCATTAATCTAAGTGTTTTTAGAAGTGGTGCAGCAGCTTCAAGCTTAGGCAGTTTGGCTCCATAACCCATGTGCTTAAGCACAGCTCTATGATGAAAGGCAAAGAGCACACTGGTCAAGACTGGGGGCTCCAGACTCAAATTGCTGAGTTATGTAATGTTGTGTGCCTCAGTTTCCCTTTTTGTAAAATTAAAGTAATAGCAGTTGCTATCTCATAGGGTTGTTGAGGATAGAGAGTTAGTGGATGTGAAGCACTTAAACGAGTGCCTGGTGAATAGTAAATTACTTGATAAATCTTACCTATTATTGATGTCATTATTACTAGAGTCTCTGTAGTAAATTTAAGCAATGCTTACCGAAGGGAGTCTGTGAAAATCCTGTCTTTTGTCACTGAATTTACCCCTCCCCTCTCAAAACCACCACCACCTCTTACTCTCCTGGCACCACTCTTATCCACCTACTTACTATGTGATACAGTCTTAAAATTAAGGTGACTTTGGGACTGTAAATATAGGCAGAGTTATAAATTAAGATCAAATGAGGTATTTTTGTCTATGTGATGGTCCTAAGCTTCTTTCTTATCTTTTTACTTACAAAATGATCATAAACGTCATTCTGATGATGAGATTTGTGTAGCACTTTATGGTGTTAGTATGTTTTTATATTCATTATCTCATCTGACATAGCAACACTGTAAAATATTGTACAGATGTGACTTCCATCAATAGAAATTGCAATGCAGAGAAGTTAAATCATTTGCAGAAGGCCTGGGACAGTAGAATTTGAGAAAAAGAGAGAGAGAGAAAAGTTTGATATTGTCTGGGGAGTTCTGAGATAGTGGGATTGTTGATGTCAGGTGCAGGGCCTAGGGTGGGGGTGAAGGAATTCTCAAAAGGAAGAAAAGAAGAGTGGACAGAGGGTCTAGGAAAGCAGAAGAGAGAAAAGAAAGAGGTGAATAGACTGGGGAAAATAGGGAGTGCTAAGAGCAGTTCCTCCCAAGTTGCTGACGATTCACATCTAAAATGGAGGGTCTTTATCTAGGTCCTTAATTTCTCCTCGTGGTACTTAGTGTAGTATTGTTGAGTGCCTAATGAATTGTTCTCTCATGTGCAAAAGACTTTCACTACTGCAGCAACTGTGAGCTTAAATGATGGGAAATGGTTCATTTGTCCCATTGAGGAGAAAGGAAGACCTCCTGTGAAGTCAAAGGATTGGATGAAAATGATGGGTGTTCTCTGGGGTAGTTGAAATTAGAGCTCTGTGGTCCGGAAAATAAACTGTGCTTCAGTACAGATACATTTATGGAAACATCAATAAACACTGTGATTAAACTGCAGATAGGATTCCATCAGAGAGAACAATTCAAAGAGTACACAAAGTTATTTTAAACCCCTATTCATTTTGCAGGTAAAAATTCCATTTTAATCAACCCAATAGGTTTATTCAGATGGTTTTGTTAAAGAAAATATCTAGTGCTGTAGGGAATGAAAAGTTTACTTTTCCTCCTTTTGTTTCTGTGTTCCCTCTTTGCAAATAATAGCTTCTCAAAATTGAAAGTTTTGGTAAGGGCATTGGTTCTTTCATTCAGGAAGTAATTATTAAGTAGCTATTGTGTGTGGTGAGCATTAGGCTTATGTTGAGGGTATCCTGACAACGCTGTTGCTCGTGAGGAAATTAAAATCTTTGGGAGATTTTAAAGACAGTGTGACAATGACAAAGGCTCTTAGTGAGACAAGCTCAAAGGTCTGTGGGAGCTCTGTGGAGGGACAGCTGAGAGAATCAGCTTGATCTGTGCTCTAGTTCTATATTTAGTAGGAAGAGTTGGTGAGGGTGACAAGCCATTCTATATAGAGAGCTGCGCATGTGCAAAACTATAGAGAAAGGAATTCTCAGGAATTGAGGATGTTTGCTGGAGTATAGAGAGACAGGAGAAAAGATAAAGCAGGAATAATAGGCAGGTTCTAATCTTAGAGGGTCTTGTCTGTCATTCTAAAAGTTTGATGTCTATTTGGAATGCCGTAGGGGAGCCATTTAAGGAAATTAACATCATGAGTGCATAGGGGATAGGGGAAGGGAGAGAAAAAAATGGAAGTAGAAAAAGTGTGTGTAGATACAATTAGCTGATAAGTTTTGCATTTCAAATACAGGCTGCTGGTTCATTTGTTCCATTGAATGGGTCTAATGGGTTAGAGGAGGGTGTGACTAGGCGATTTGGTGATTGGAGGAGTTTGTCTGGGGGACTATGGCAGTAATGGAGAGAAGGGGACAGATTTGAGCAACAATAAAGTGGAAGAGTTGGAACTTGGAGATTGACTCAGCACTGATGAGTGAGAGAGAGGAGTCAATGAAAACTCACAGATTTTAGTCTTGAGAATCCAGCCTAAATGAGTAAAGTGGAAGATAACTTAAGATGGCTGCATTGGGGGAAGAAGTGTTGAAATTAGCATTGCCTGGAATGGTAAGCATCGTGGTTTCCTGGTTTCTGTTTTCTGGAAACCACTTCTGCAACTTTGGTTGTGACTGCCCTCCCTGTCTTTTCTTTCTTTTCTCCCTGACTCCCTCTCACTCTACCTCATTGCTGTTCTATTTCATCCTCACTTGGCTCTGGTAATGCTTCTTTTCCCCATTCTCCCCAGCCCACCCCACACTGAGGATCAGCAAACACATACACTTATAAGAGATAGAACAAATACTGAACCAACGTTTTTGTTAAATAGCTTGACTGCCTTGTGGACAGGGATTTGTCAACACATCTGTTCTAAAAGATTTTCTTGAGAGAACGAGAGAGAGAGAGAGAGAGAGAGAAGAGGCGTGTGTGTGTGTGTGTGTGTGTGTGTGTGTGTGTGTGTGTGTTTGGAAACCAGATCAGCAAAGTGCTGTTACTATAGCCTATCCTTGGAGACCTGGAAATTGCTGTGCTAAGCAGAACTGATTAAATGGTATTTTATCTGTTTGGAATAAAACTCACAATCTGTTCTCGAAAATTTTGCTATAAATCGGCCAAAGGTAATTGAAGAGAGAAATATACTATTCCTTATATTCTGGAACTAAGGTTTGTGATTTATCTCTATAGACAGTGAGCTCCCTCTTCAATCGTATAAATGCAAAGTGCCAATATTGAAGGGGATCCATTCAGAACAGATGGAACCCTGTAAGAGGCAACACCAAAGCTGACCATTGGTGTCACTTAAAGGCATCACCAGATACAGGGCTAGGGCGCAAGTCAAGCAGACATACCTGGGTCCACCATGGAGAAAGCAGTGTTTTTCAGACACATCCTTCATGTGACACTGTGTAAGGATCTTGCTTACAAATTTAAGAAAAAGTTAAAGTTGGATCACCTGGTTGTATAAGTTCTGAAGATGTCTGACCCACAGAGTAAATGTTATCCTGCCTCAGGAAAGCAGATGCATAGGAAAGTCTGCCAGCTCTAATATCCTTTCGCAGTGGGAAAGATGCAACATCTTCACCCAGAACATGGACACATACCCCAGAGATAGTGTGTAGATAAACTTTATCCAGCCAGACCGCCTGCCACTATGATTAGGAGCAGAAACTCTGGCAGACACCTTGGCCCTGCTTCCATCACTTGCCTCCTTGAAGTGTAACTTTAAGTTACATGACCTCTACAAGTCTCAATTTTCTCTCTGTATAAGGAGAATAATATCACTTACTGCTTTGGGTTGCGATGAAGAGTAACTGAACTACTACTTGCACTTATTGTGCTTAGCGCACTTCCTGGCAGGTAATGAGAGCCCAGGGAATGTTGGTATTATTAATGGCTATCTGATGGGAAGATGCAGTTGGAACTAGAGAAATGCAACAAAAGGCTTTGTAAAATAAAGATGTTTTCATGTCATGGCATTAAGAAATTTGTCTTTAGGAATTTGGTTACAATGAATTTGCTACAAGGAATAATTATATGCTACGAAGGCATCCTTGGGGTTTGCAAAAGTCTTGTTTTCCTCTGCTTGTCATGAGCAATAGTATTCTGTAAACTGCTGTCACCTACAGTCAGTTTCAATCTCTAGCTCTGATCACTCTTCACTTGCAACCATTTACAAACTTGCATAGGGAGTTTCCACATGACTGTGAAAGTTCTGCCGCAAAAGCCAGAATCCTGAATCTGGTTTTATCCGTCTCTATTCTTTCTTTTTTTCTTTCTTTCTTAACCTGCACTGACAGAGAGGTTAAGCATCTTCTGGAAAAGGATAGAGCAGTGGTCCTCCATTCAGTTGTAGAGCTGTTACTAAGGTGTAGATGGCCAGGTGCCTGATGCTGAACCCACAGAAGGCAGCATACCTAATTCTCCACAGAACACCCCATGGTGTCCTGTCACATCAGAAGATGCTAAGGACCACCCACAGTTGTATTAAGCAATCAAGAAACCTGTGAACATCCTCCTGTAGTTAGGAGGCCTGTGTGTGCGTCTCAGGGCCAGCATCCCCATAAAGGAATCAGTCGTGTTTGGATATCATTCTGTAGTCTAGGTACTTTCTGACTTCACTCAGAACCTCTGTCAATTGCATTCGTCTTTGACTGAAACTTTTCCCATTACTCTTGTGTAAATGTATCAAATGGGAGAAATGTAGGATATGTGTTTTCTCTCCAGTGTGAATATATTCTTTAAACTGGCCTCACAACAAAACTTTCTTCAAAATTGGAAATAAATCTGTGAGGCGTTACCTGGGCAGGGAGAAGATGATCTCTGTCAGTCAGTGTGACTCCTGGAATGTTTCCCTTTATTGGTCACAAGCCCTTTTCTCTGTGGCAGTTTAGTATTCCAGGCTAGCAAATACATCCCCTCCCCCACCCCCAAACTTGGCTGTAATAGCTGAGGTTACAGACTGTTCCCTTGTGAGGAAAGCATGCCTTTTAGTGGTTTAATGCCAGTACTTATCAAAGCTAGAGCTGCCTCCTCACCATGAAGTTTATTCACAGGTAAATTTTAAGGTTAAAATATTGCTATCAGTATTAATTTGAAGGTTGTTATTTTTTCCCCATAAATTTTCTTCCATGTCCTTCTTTGTCCCAAATTAAAATAGACCTATGAGCATTTCTCAAAATGTGTTTTTTCATTCTGGGGGTGTTTATAAGTTTTACTGGAAAAGGGAAATGCTTCCTGGTGAAAAAGATTGGGGAAATGCTAGAAAAACAAGTTGTTTTCTTCTCTGTAGAACTTAGAGCATTTGATAGTGTATGCAATTTTCCTCAAATTATTTTCCCATAAAACCTTTTTTTTTTTTTCCTCAGAAATCCTCTGAAGATTAGGTTTTGGGGGAAAAAAAACTTTGGGAAATGGTGTCCTAAATTTCTTAAACAAGAACTGTAGAACAGAGAAGATATGTATCTTGAAACAAAAAGTGGTACACATGATCTGACATGTTCTCTGAAAATAAGACTGTTTGAAATTGAATCTGCCTCATTTCAGAACTTATGATCAATGTGTCCCTCATGCCAAAAGGGTGATAGGAGATGGCACAGCCCCGGTAAACTTTGGGCAAAAAAAAAAGGGTCTTTCATCTTCAGTCGCCAAAGTTGTTCTCAGCAGTTGGCAGCATCATAGAAAAAGGGGGTGCACAATATTGAGATGGGGTGATCCAGACCAATCCTACAATCCTAATACTACTGCCTAGGGAGTTAAGAGATTTGGAGCAAAAAACATGAGAGCTTTCCCAAACAGGCATGATGTTAAATTGCATCAGATAAGTAGGCAAGATGTAAAGTGTGGAACAGCTGTTTGGCTGGTACTGCTCAGTAGACAGGCAGAACTATTGGATCATCTCTTTGGTTAGCACCTGTGTAGCCAGCCATTAAGAATGCATTACATTCATACTGCTCTTGTTCAAAGCATCCACTGATTTACTCAATAATATTTATTGGGTGCCTACAAAGTTGGAGGCATTGTTCTGATCACTTGGGCTAGGGCAGTGACAAAAGAGAGAAATTCTCTGATTTAAAATGTCTATTGTCTAAGTAAAAAATTTAAAATGTCTATTATCTAGTTTAACCTTTACAATGTGCCATTAACAGATGAGAAACCTATAATTCTAAGAAATTGAGACTGTAGATTTTCAATTCTGGAAGGCACCTAGACAACATTTTTATTCAAAGTCTTTATTTTATTCATGAAGAAGTAAGTTCAAGGAGTTACTCTTTTTGATTGAAAATAGTGACAGGACCAAAAGCCAGACTTTCTACCTTCCAAGTCTGCTTAGAAATTGGTATGAATGTGTATGAGTTAGGTAGTCAAGAGAGGTGTGATTCTCAGAGAGTGGATGCAGTCTTAGCCCTAATGCAGCTGGAATTCCACACTGTCAGCTCAAATCGCTAACTGAAAATCCAAAAGCAGCAGTGCCTTAAAGGCCCATGCCAAATAGTATTTCTCAGGGTAAAAGGGGGAAGAGACCTCCAATAACTGAGAAGGATGAGATAAATGGTCCCAGATCTCCAGCTTGCATCTTGCTGGATTATGAAAGCATAGTGGATGTGCTCCAATTTAAACTTGGCCAGATGCTGGGGGATTAAGTTTCATGACACAAGGGGTTGGTATTGCAATCCTTGTAAGTTCTTCATGAGAAGACGAAGCTCTTATATGTTATTACATGTAGGGAAGAGATTTAAAACTATATTTCTGTTACAAACAGTATTAGAAATCAATATTTTATTTCTCCTTGATTACTAAATCTAGGAATGTCAAAGGAGAGAATATACTTCATGTAATGCAAAAAACTTGATTAAAAAAAACCCCTTAATTGATATAAATGTATCAAAGAAAGTATATGAAGCAAATATCGCAATTTCATATTTCAATTTTTTTAAAATTTGAATTATCTGAGTGGATGTTAGATTGATTGAATGGATGAATGAAAGGGGGATTTGATGAATATCGATCAATCAACAGACATATATTAAGCATCTACAATGTGCAAAGAAAGCACCATTAGATAGTAAACAAAGTATAAAGAATCTTGACCCTTGAGAAATGACAAATACTGTAATGCAAGGATGAAAATTTTCATGTTCATTAATGAAGTATGACATGTTTGGAGAGCAACGTTATTTCTAACTGTAGGACATGTAATCATAAAATAGTGAGCAAACATTTGTTGCCTATGAGAATGTTGGGTCTTAAACCTGGTTAGAAATATGCCACAGAAATTATGGAATTACATGATTTACCTTTTGGAAACTTAATTTAGTATAGATAGTATGATTCAAAATACCATTTGCAGCATGATCTATAATAATACCTGTTATTTTTTGAGATGATGTTATAGTGCCCCAGATCCTTCTGAAGTTGGTTCTGACATTCATAAGGGAGCAATTAGCTCCTTTGCAGACAGCAAGCTCACCATCCTTGCATACTTGTATCTAAAATAGTCCTAAAATTCTCTTTATTGCCACTACACTGTTTCCCAAAATGAAGCATGAGATCATGGTAGTATTTAGTTATTGGTTCAGTTTCCTGTCTTCCTAGATCTTTTTAAAGCTCTTATGTCCTTACAGAATGACCTCTTAGCTTATGTCTGATCACGTGGTCAGCTATTTACAAAGTGCTGCTGTTCTAATTTGATTCCTTTTGATAACATAAAAGGACATTTAGTTATATGGTCTGTGGTAAGTGTAATTTATTTTATATTCCCAGTCTTCTGAGTCTGCAGTGTCAGAAAGCAGAGCAACTAAGTAGAAACATTCTAGAAGATATTAAGTCAACCTTTCTGTTAAGGAATTTCTTCCAGCTATCTTCCCTTATTGATTATGTAGTTCAACACAAAATAGATTTTTAAAAAATTCAGCCAGTAAATGTGCCAAGCCATGCTTTCATTGTCAACTTTATTATAAAAATATATTAATTGTCTATGCATTCCATATATCACATCTTGTTTGCATAGGAATATATGCATTTAAAATAAAAATTTTGATTTGTACTTATAGTATTTATAGTATAAGTTACTAAAATTCTCATCTTAGAACCCATGCCTGAAGGTTACTTTAAGGCGAACTTGTTAAATGCCAGTGCCCAACTTTGCTGCAAATCTATTATGCATACGTAATGCATTCCACTCTCCTGCAAGATGCAAGTCACTACACTCCAATAACATTTTTACATAGAATATTACTTTCTTTTTTCAGGAATGAAGTATCTCCCTTAGTTCGTATTATCTTGTTTTGTGAAAGTTTTGTGTATTTCACCTCTGACCTCGAGTTTATTGAAAAATGTATCACATTATTCTTATGCAAGTCTCCATGAGTGGCTATTTTTATACTCAGTTCTCAACAGGAACAAGTAAATACTGCAGTACGAGTTATTTTTAAAGGTTTTAAATTAGTGTTTGTTATTTCGAGGCATTAATGAGTAAAACTTCTTAGAAAATACTGGTCAGTTGTGTTTATTGCCTTATGTCAACACACTTGTCATTTTGAGAAAGTGTCATAATCCTAGAAGAAGATGGTTTGCGCTTCTTAAATCAGATTCTGAACTGAAAAGTGTTCTGTGTATCCCTGTGTATCTCTTAGAAGATCTGTGGCTGCACATCTGTAAACATTTTGTTTCCCATAGCAGAGTGCATGAATGTTGAGAAGGCTTAGATTCTTTCCTTCAGCAGCGCAATTGCAGATTAGGTAGCTAATATGAGAGAATGAGAGGGTCTTTATCTACCTGTGTTTTGTTTGTTTGTTTGTTTGTTTGCTTTTTCCTTTTTTCCTTTTCTGAGACTTTCTATCGTTGACATAGTTAGTATAAGTTAGTTATACTGATGGGTATAGACTGAAGACAGAAGCCTGAATTCCAGGCCTGGATTTGCCCACAGCAGCTGTCAGACTGTGAATGTAAACTTCTTGAGCCTCAGTGTCCTCATTTTGCAAAATGAGCAGTTTGCAAACTGGTGGCTTATGGCTTAAATTTAATGTGCACAGCTGTTTTGTTTAAGCCACACACTGTTTTAAAAGTCAGAAATTTTACATAAGATTTCCAGTATCTCTTAACAAATGGGAAGATCTGGCAATGTGGGGCCTGTATTCTCAAATAGCAATGATTTCCTGGCCCTTGTACATTCATTCCTTAGTTTGCCATCCTTGTACTTGGCTGGCTTTTGTTCCCTTGATCTTCTAAATTGGTGTGACTCTGGGTTCTGTTTTAAGCGACATCGTGGGGAAAGTTTAGTTCCTCTTAGAAGTCACTAGTCATGTTACTTTTTTTTCTGCTTTACAAGGTCTTAGTTATTCTCTGATTCCTTTCTGACCCCACACTCTTACAAAGGATGTAGCACTCCACCTGAGTATGGCCTACCCTACTCTGCCCCATCTTTACGGACAACGGTGGGGAAATAAACTTTGCTTTAATTTTCAGACCTCTATTTAACTTTTCTCCTTCCGTAATTTTACTTCCAAACAGATAATGTAAAATAATTTATTATTGCTTCTGTAGAAATTAGAGAAACAATGACTTGCTACTCAAGAAATCTAGAAAGTATGCAGAACTGAGAATAAAATAGTAAATCTCACTTTCTGAAGCTGTGCTTCTTCGTATTTTTGGTCACCACACTGTATCTAATCAGATTCTTGCAAAGCAATGCTATACGTGCAATGATTCTCCTATAACTCTCTTTGAGGACAGAGTCCAGCTGCTGTGGTGAGGGCGAGCTGCTTGTTAAGGCTTAAGATCATCTTTCATTAAAAATCACAGATGATAGTATATACTTCTCACCATAAGAACTGATGGGAGCTTTAGTCAGGCAACGGAGAGAAGTATGACCATGAAGAGTTTCTTCAAAGACGGCATCTGTGAATCATGTCCAATTGACATGTATCTTCAGTTGAACCCCCAGCTCTGATGCTTAGAGAGAATCAATATAAAAGTCAAGAAAAATCCAGGGTCGTAACGTAAACCTGAATCTATAGGAGGGAATGATTAATGAAAGGAATTTATTTCTTGTTGATTTATTAAGAATTGAATTTGTGTAGAAAAAATATTAGCAATAACAGAGAGATAGTTTAGAAAAAGACTATGCTCACTTGCTGAAATGAAGCATTGGTTTCTTTTTAGGTTGTTACAACGTGGCTACTCTTCAACAGCTATAGAGTAAAGCAAATGTTGCCTATTGTCAAATGTGATCATTGAAGAGCTTGGTTATTCATAGCTAAGAACCATCTAAAGATAATGCGCATTTTGCAAGATGATTTTCTTTCACCTGCTGATTAAACTGTGAACAATCTGTGAGCCCAAATGCAAATTCCCCTGTTCCTGTTTTACTGGACAGGCTCCCAGGATTAGCCTGGAGTTAATGCAAATCAGAGAATTTCCACTAGTTGATTTAGGGAAATAGCTAGCTTGAAACACATACCTCTCAGCGGTGAGGTCCTGCAGAAAAATACAAAAATAGGAGCTTGGATTCAGTTAAGGAGTATAGGAGGCAACAGGGTTCCTTTTTATAGAATTATTATTCAAGGTAGGGGGCAGATTGACCCAATTCTCAATTTGTAAGTTCATCCTCTCTTTTTTCTTCCTCATCTCCTGTCAACATTATCTGCTGAAAGTGAACCCTAACACCCTCTACCTCCGTACTTTTGTAGTATACATTTTCCTAAGTCCCTCATTGGGAAATTCATTCCAACAGAATTTTGAAAGCATAAGGGGGTACATTTTATGAGATACACAGGCAGCAAATAACTTGGGTAGAAAAGACTGATTGATCTTTGCTTCGTATCTGACTAAACCTTTTAACACTTCTGTGAAAAGTGGGTGGAATATTTTGAATATCTTGTTATGAAAACCCAGACACAATTCCACAAAAGACAAAGTCTGGAAGAAGGCATGTTTTGTGGATGTTAATCTCAAACTCTTTCATATCCACTCATTATGGGACTTTGGAAATTCCTTGATTATATAAAGAATTTGGTAAATTTTTATAACAAGTCATCCTCTGGTTTCTCTGGAGCCCTCATGATCTGCTGCGGGATCATCATCTGCCAAATTGTTCAGGGAGGGTAACAATCAGTCCTGAGCAAACGTTTTTTAAAAAAGCTTTATGAATTAGCAATTAACAAAATTGAGATGGGTCTGGAGATTATTTTCTAAGTTTAATTTATGTTTAAGCTTGAATGGGGCTTGGGGTTAGATAGACTAACACCTTCATTTTACAGATAAGAAAACTGGGACCAAAGAATAGAAATGCCATCATTTAGGTTACATAATGTTTTAGCCATAGAACCAGAATGAATTCTTGATTCCGAGCCCAAGGCTTTGTTGTTAGGGCCTGCTGCCTTAGATTTTCCCACCAGATCAAGCTGCTGGCTTGGGTAGAATTCTAATAATTGATATTTCGTTTTTGATAAAAGTTTGTTTTGTGAAGGCTGCATCACATTATGTCCTTTCAACACTGTAAAAAGGAGCTTAATTTGAATGTCCTTGTAGCATACTGCACCAGCTAAGTGTACCAGCTTAGCCAGTACAGTATTATCAACAGGCTCCAAGAACACTGTGTAACTTTTCCCACCTGATGCTAGCCCCTATCTGTCATGTTCAGCTTTAATTTTGAAAGGCTGCTCGATTTCTCCTGCGTCTGACAAATCTTACAGAAAGATGCTGCTTTTAGTGTATGGTGATTTTCAGGGAACCTTCCGCTCAAAATTTGCTTCGAATTAATGGGCAGAAGTAAATGGAATTATTTTCTTTCCCATAGGAAATATCAGCATAAATAACAAGGGCATAAATAACAAATTAGTCGACTGTTATACTGAGACACCTAAGTTTATATAACAATTGCTATTGTGCTAAATCATGGCGCCTAAGCCAAGTATATGAACTCTGTCCTTTGGATTTCTTAAGTGGCATCTTGAAATTGTCATTTTGGGTATCTAACTTCCCTCTCTTTTGCTTTTGTCAAGATTTATGAAGTCAGACTGCTCAGTAGGAATGAAAATGTTTCCAACATGGAGAAGGATCATTTCAGAATATCTGTTACTCTGAGATTATCTTTGAATATTACTTCTGAGTCTGAGTAATCTTTGGGTTATAGGCCCCAAAAGCCATGGTACAGGAGAAGAAAAATATGATAATGAAGAATAAAGAAACAGGGAGAGTCATGGAAAAAAGCAAAGGGGAGAGTGAAAGGAGAGAGAATGGAGGAGTGGCAGAATATTTCCAGAAATGGTTTTAAGTATCTGTGCCATGGTCTGTTACTCTTACATTTTTTTTTTTTTAAAGAGCTTTATTGAGTTATAATTTACCTCACTTAAAATTCACCTATTGCAAGTGTACAATTCAATAATTTTATATGCTTTGAGTTTATTTTTCCTCTGCCATTTGGCCTTCATTCTTTCTGATGAGAAGCCAGTCATTAATTACATTATTGTTCTTTTCCCCTGTTCTTCAGATTGAATAATTTCTATGGCTCTGTCTTCAAGTTCTTACGTTATTCTGTCATATCCCATTTTCTGTTGAAGCCCTTTAGTAAATTTTTCATTTCAGTGATTGTGTTTTCCAACTCCAAAATTTCCATTTAATTCTTTTTATAATTTGTATCTCTTTATTGAGATTCTCTATTTGCTCTAGTCTATCATTGTCATCATATTTTTCTTTAATGCTTTAGTTTCATTTCATTCTTTGAACATATTTATAACCACTTTCAAATTTTTGTCTGCTAAATCCAACATTTGGTTTCTCCTTGAAATAGTCTCTTTTGACTGCTTTTCCCCCTGAATGTGGATGATAATTTCTTGTTTCTTTACAGGTCCAATAATTTTTTTGTTGAATATGGACATTTTAGATAAATCTCTTGTAGCAACTCTAGATCTCATTTTTCCTCCTGAAGGACTTGTTTGTTTAATAACTTGCCAGAATGAAATCTATGAAGTCTGTCTCCCCTGATGCCTCTACTTTTTTTTCCTTTCTTTTATTTTTAAGCTTGGCTTCTTGGAGATTATCTCTATACCTATATAGCTTGGTATTGAGCCCATGATTGGTCAGAGGCTATGCTTAAACACCTTGAGTCAGTACAATTTCATTCACTGCTTATGGATCTGCATGTAGGCCAGGGCGAAAACTAAACTTCAGGTCATTTTCAAGTCTGCATCAGCTTTTACTTTGTGCTGGGTTTTGTTACATCTTCTTTTCATATACACAGGCTTAGCTTTGTCAGCTAGGAATGTGTGGGTGGCTGTGCATGTGGTCAGTCCAGGATGTTTGAAGAATTTGTCATATCTCCTATCTCATTTCCCACAACTCTATTTTAAAGGTCTGGTTAGTCCATCAATCCTTTGCTTGTCCCAAACAGGCCAGCATCCTTAGGCTAATGGTACCCTGGCCATCCCTTTCCACTAGATCTCCTCTTTAACTGACAATGCTCCAAACCAAGTGAGTAGTCTCCAGCAGCAGCAGCAGCAGCAGCAAAGCTTATATTTTTACAGCCTGCCCTGCTCTGGTTGAATTACTGGGCCGAGAGCTGAAGGAGGAATGCTTGCAGCCCTGGGCAAAATGCCACAGACTTGTGCTGTTCTTAACCAAAGTTGAGTTGTTTTCATGAATAAATGCTTCTCGATTTGTTTTATGTCTTTGGTCAAATTCCAAAGTGCTGAGATGATTGTTTTTGACTGTTTAGTCCAGCTTTATAGTTGCTTTTGGAAGAGAGGACTTTTTTTCACCTTTTTATTCTGTCATGGTGGAAATTGCAAGTTGTCTACACTTAGTTTTAATGACAAGATCTTCATTGAAGATGAGCTGTCCATACCCTTTGAATGTGAATATAAAGGCTCAGTACATGTTCCAAAAGTCATGCACTGTATTTAATAGTTTGTCCAACAATGGAAAATATTCTCTCCATTACCCATCCTTAAAGAAGCTCTACCAATACCCCTTTCTCTATTTTCTTGTGAAAGAACATTCAGTGTTCTTATTTCTGAGTACTGATAACCAAGGGACAGAGGATTATTTTTCCTTTTGGCAATAATAGCAGTCATTTAGTTTTCAGGTTGGGAGATTGACAAGGGAAGGGCATTATCTTTCTGCTTTCTTAGTAATAAATATTTAAAAAGCCGTAAGAATGTCTACCATTTAGTGAGTGTGCCAGGTACTTTGTTAAGCATTTCACAACTTTATATGTTTTTATCTTCATTGCGCGGCTTAGAAAAGTTAAGTAACTTACCCAAGTCACCCAATTCGTAAGTTGTGGAGAAAGAAATCAGATCCAGGTCAGTTGGATGCTTAATTTGGTGTTGTTAATGACCATCTTTACTTCTTTGGGGTTCCCTTACTCCCAGACATTAAGCAGGCAAATCAGGTCCACGCTTGTTCTGAGACGCTGGCTCCCAATAGGATGGCATTGTCGATAATCTGCCATGGTGATTATTGTCTGTCTCAATCAAATTGTCCTTCTCCAGCCTTTTTTTACTGGCCCACTAAATTTAGTTGTAAGTTGGAGGAGAGAATTCAGGGAATTATACCTAAAAATATTTTATTTTTCTGAATCTTTAATTTTTCTCAACTGAAGTGTTCATGTTGTCACAAGTTGTGTCCCCTGAGAAGCAGAATCTAAAATGGAAATTACCATAGAAGAGATTTATTAGAGTGTGCTTTGGGGTCAACACCTCGGCAAGGAAATAGAATTAGGCAGAGGAAAGAAACTGAGCTATGCTGCAATTTCAACGGAGTCCTCAGACCACCATATAGGGAGTTCTGAAACTAGGTTAACCCTTTCAAAACTGGGGAGTGGAGGCTGGGCCTTTTATATCCATGAAGATCTGTCATTGGATATGGGCCATCCTGAGGAAAGGGGCATGACTTTGGTGAGGTGACGCTCTTTAGCTGATGAAGGAGGCTGACCACTGAGAGCTATCAGCCAGTAGCACTTGCCACCAATCAGGGAAAATAAGTCTTTCATTTCATAAGGGGGATCTGGGCAGTTTATTAGAGCATTCTGCACAATTGTTTATGTTCATTAAAATTTTTTTTTTTTAATTTGGCACAATTGTTTATTGAAAGTATTTTTTAAGTTGAGATATAATTGACATATAACACTGCATTACTTTTAGGTGTACAACATAATAATTTAGTATATATGTATATTATAATGCTTTATTCTTTCATTTATTCAAGCAACATATAATTTTTAAGTGTGAAAATTTTTACCAGGCACTGGGTGAGAAGCTAAGGATATGACAATGAAAAATGTGTACCATGTACCTGTTCTTATAATGTTTGTAACCTGGGGGAAACTATTGGTATTTAATCTCCTTCCTTGAAGCCTCTTGTTTAATCAGAAATTGGTTAGGACAGTAACTCAATGTGTCCCAACTTAAGCCAATTTTAATCTCTCATCCAAGCCTTAAGCCCTTTATTGTCGTTTCCCAAATCCTTTCAAATTAGTAGGTATCTTTCTTAGATAGAATTGTACTGAACTATGTTTAGAAGTTTTTATCATTTGTAAAGCCACAATTACCAGTTTAATAGAGTGTGAGCCGAGGGAGAAGAACCTCTATATTAAAAAAAAAAGCATTAAAAATTAATTATAATTTTTGACAGAAAGTGATGAAAGCAGCGGTTGAATTTGTTGCTTGAGATTACCCTAGCTTTTTGGTGTTATCCTATTATCCTTAGAAAAGAAATAGTGTGTTTTAATTGTAATTACTTTTGATAATTTTTTTTACCGTAGGAGGTAAATTATTAATTAGGGTGTGCATTATAAATTACTTTTTTATTAGGTGATTTCTGTCTGACAATAGTTTCTAGTTTTTTTTTTAATTAAACTATGTCTCTTGGATTTATTATTAATAGCTTTGGGCCCTTCTAAGAAGGAGGCTAGTCTGATTTTCAACTTGTAACTCTACTTGCAACTGGAAAAATGATTCTGCCCAACTGAGATAACTGGGGAATTATGTGTGGCCAATATGAATGGCTCTGGGTGAGGAAGCATTTGTAAACGAAAGTTTCATTTTCACTTTTTTTTTTCACCATGGTATTTCACTCTAGATTTTAAGTTAATTTGTCTCACCATTACACATGTGTCAAGAGGAATAGACTCAGGTTTTAAAAAAATGGTCCAGGAACAAAAAGAAATCAGGGAGAGTCAAAAAAACTACATGTAGAATCAACTCCAAGTGATAAACAAATAAAGTAATAGATCATCAATAATTTTCCCATTTTGTGTATAAATGAGGAACCTTGGCTAAAAACTAATCCTGACACTTCATATTTATTTATTTTTTTAAAAATTTCACAGGTATAAATGATAAAAACCAAAATCAAACAATAAAAACCTTCGATGAGAAAACTACTATTAAAATAGGACTATTTAAAAGTGTAAATCAGTTTTTTCTTCGGCTTGCCTTGTGAGCAACCAATTTTGTTTTGAAAAAGCTTTTGAAAGAATGAGATCTTAGAGGAATATATATTTTATATATTACATAACACTCCAGAAAGGTCTGGGATAGCACCACATAACCAAACTCTTAAATATATCCATAGTGAAGCCTATGGTTATTTATATGAAGTAGATAAATAAAGACTGTATAGCTTCAATAAGTTCAGGTCATTTGCTACCTAATGAGTCGGCCCCAAATTTCAGCAAAAACATTTGGTTTTTAGAGATCTTTGGATTTCAGAATTGTGGGTAAGAAATTGTGCAACAGTACTAAAAAGATGTATCTTTCTATTACTAGAAACCTAAAGAGTCATGTGTTCCCAGGAAAATATTCTGAGATCTCATCTCTTAAGTAATTAAACTAACCCTTGGAGGAAAGTTAAGGCTTTGGGATGTGTGCCATTCTTATTCTTTATTTTGAGGAGTGGATAGGGTAGGGTCTGCAGTCTCAGAGTGGGCTCTTAGCTTTTTTCCCTAAATAGCTTGCTAGTTTACGTCTTATCCACTAACATAGATTTCCCACTCAGGGGACAGCCCAGCTCTTCCAAGAAGTAGATTTGTTTATGCAGCAGCAAGGGACCCTGAGCAGCCTCTTAATTCCCTTTTCTTAAGAGTGATAGGACAGGGAAGGAACACGAAAAAAATCTAGCACAATGAAAAAGAAAGACCAACACAAATAAACAAACAAGAAAAACTAAACCTGCAGGAAACCAAGATTATTTAGAAACAAAAAAATACTCAGAGAGAGTCAAGAAAATATTACAAAAAATAAGAGCAATCAAAAAAGTAAGAGCTCTTAAAGAATAAAAATATTATCATCTGTATAAAAGAATTTAGTGCAAGAGCTAGAAAATGAAGTAGAGGAAATCTCTTGGAATGCAAAGCAATAATAAAAACAAACAGAAATATATGAAAATAATGAGATAAGAGACCAAACTAGGTCTAACATCTGGGGGAAAAACAAAAAGAAGAATAGAGAAAATGGAGAGGAGGAAATGATCAATGCAGTAAGGGAAAACAGTTTCCCAGTGTTGAAACACATTAATGTTCAACCTGAGAGATCCCACTCAGTGAATGAAAAAAGTACGAGTTTTGAGCACTGAAGAGCAGAAAGAGGAAAAGAGTGGCTTGACGTCTGTTCTCTCAATGTGGGGTGGGGGGTGGGTGGAGGGGGAGTCAGATCTGCCACCTTTGTTCTGAGTAATTGTGATTACTTCATGAATAAAGAGTTGTGTCTATATTATTCCGACCAAAGGTTGTGTTGGCGAGGGGTGCAGAAAGAGAGAATACGGCAGGTCTTTTTCTACAAGGAAAAGACAAAAATATTAGATTCAGATTCTGCTGGCATTTATTAATACACTTAAAAAAAGAGTTTTGAGTACACTTATTAACTCAATAAAAATTAAAAAGTAGGCTACAATATGTATGCATGATCTTACTCATTTGTATATGCATGTAAGATTAGAAAGTAATCCAGAAGGATATAGCCCATCTCTGGAAGGTGGGATGATAGGTGATCTTCATTTTTTTCTTTATAATTTTCTATATTTTATGAAATAAGTATGTGTTAATTTTATAATTAAAAATAAGAAAGCAGTTTCTGTTTTGGGGGTTAGTGGGAAGAACCTTTCTGTATTTTAAATACAAATACTTCTGGGAAGAGAAGATAGTGAAAACCTGGGAGAGTGGCTCGCGAAGGTGGGAGGAGTGGGAGGAAGCCCACAAGGTTACTGAGATAGAAGGCCTGGGGCAGGACAAGCTGCAGAATGAGAATATTGTAAAATCCTAAAGGTCAAGCTAAAGATAAGCTTCCTTTGCCTCATGGTTCACCCAAGACCTGCCTTAACAAATTTCCTAACTGAGATAAGTAATTTTCTTACACTGAGGACATGTTGCCTGGAAAGAATCTGGAAAGAATCCGGCCAGGGGACTCAACTGTGAGAAAGAAGGAAAGGAGCCCAGGGTTTACAGTGAGGTGATTGGGGCATGGCTCTTATAAGACATTCTGTGAGTGCAGAGATTTTTTTTTTTGAATTTATTTAAGAAACAGATACACAATGATTTACTGACCATTTCAGCATCCTTGAAGAATGTTTCTGTGGCCATTGTCCCTTTGTCATCATGAAGATACACTTATTTCAATTGATCCATGTGTAGGGCTATTTTGAGCACTTGAAAAAGCAAGTTAATAAAACAGAAATGGTTTCTTCTGAGAACTTGCAGATTATGAAAGAGAACAATTTAAAAGCTTACTTTGTGTAAACAGAAATTATAAAATGTAGTTCCTCGCAGTGAAGCCCTGAATGGCCACTTGAGGATCCAATTATTTAAAAACATCCCTTAATTGAGTTCAGATCATTAACTTTGGCCTTGACCCCTATGATAGCCAAAACTTTAAGAATATTCAGTACTAAATGCATCTGGATTAATTCGATAACCTATCTCAAATAGCAATGATGGAGAATTGTCAAAGAATCTTCTATGCAGGTAAAACTTTTTTTTTCCCCTCCAAAAGGTATTATGTTTATAAGATTAAAAATAAATAATTCAGACTCTAAAAGTTACTTTTCTCTACAAAAATATCATTGTGGAATTGTAATTTTTTTCAATGCAGAGAATAACAAAAGCAGGGGGAAGGTAGAAAAGGAACAGAAAAGTCGATTTAAGAGATAATGTATTGCATTTAAAGAACTCGAATGCCATTACTTTTCATCACTTAACTTTTCAAAGAACACTTTCGGCTTCCTTATTTGCATGTTTCATTGTTTTCCAGCCTTTACACTGTATGCTTAATATGCAAATGGAATAATATAAGAATAATGAGAAGTAATATTTGGAAATGTTCTGAGAAGATGTTGAAAAAAGGGCCTGGTTTCCATCTGACTGAAAGGAGGTGAGACTTGGGAGTGCAGACAGACTAGATAAAATTTTATCTTAAGGTCTAACTAGAAGCACCATTGCTATCCTCCTTTCTCCTTTGTATTGTGGAAAATTGGTTGATATTTCTCTTTCATGACTTCCTGATTTTTTATTTATTTCTCTTATTCTTCACATTAGGTACCTATCAATCAGTAAACCTCAATTCTATGAACATTTATGGAACACTTATTAACTAGTCATTACCAAGACTAGAATATAGAATAAATAGTTCTTTATTAAGAAAAGCAGGATTTGGTTAAGGAACAACATGGAGAAACATTTGTCAGTCTCCTGCTCCAACACCATTGATATCTGGCTCTCCATTGAATGAGCTCGAAAGTCATCCTGGGTTCCAGCTCTGCCATTTCCTAAACATGTTACCTACCTTCTTTACCCCTTGGCCTCCTCATCTGTGGAATGGAATAAGAACACCTTTCTAGTTGGTGGCTGTGATCGTTGAGACAATACAAATAAGGTGCTTATAGAAATACCTTGAATGCTCTATCTGTCCTTTGGTTTGTGATGTAACAAAGAAAATGTAGGGTGACCAACCATCACCATTTGCCTGAGACTGATGGCTTTCCTGGGACTTGGTTCCTTCAGTTTTAAAACACCATGGAGATGGTGTTAGACAAATCCAGGTGAATTGGTCACCCTAGAGATAGAAAAACATGTATTCAGTTAGTCATAATCCCAAATAGAATGAATCAAATTGCATGCTAGAAAAACAAAGTTATACTGAGGCATAGGGCAAGGTATGGCACATTCCTTCACAAAGAATGAAAGAGCATTCCATACAGAGGGAACTGAAAAGGCAAAGGCATGCACATGAAAAACGACATAGCCTGCCTGTGGAAACCTTAAGCAGTCTGGAGTGGAAAACATGCGGGCATGTGGGAGGATGGAGTGAGTTCAAGGCTCAGAAAAGTGCGGTATTTTCAGGTTTCAGACGTAATGGGGAGATGGCCATCAAGGAGGATGGAGCAGAAATATGACATATACTTCTCAAATATATGCATATACTTCAGTTTAACCCTACTTTTCTAATGAAAGACTCTTATGGCCTCTTCAAATAGATTAAAATGAACAATCCGTCTTCAGCTCTCACTTTATTATTAAGTAATCACCTATTTTTTCATTGTGTCGAAGTATTTAAGATGGCTCTCCTTATATGATAGGAGATAAAGGTACAAAATCATTTTGCCACCTTCCAGATTCAAACTTGGGGGGCATCTTCGAATCTCTTCTTTTCCATTATCTTCAACTAATCAGTGCTACAATGCGTTGATTTTTGTCTTCATAGCCTAATATTCTTCCTCTTTATTTTCTAGCGCAGGCCCTAGTCATGTTCTTCTAGATTCAAGAAATAGATATAAATATTCATCCTGAATATTGTGCCCAATTAATTTCATTAAAGTGTTTTTGTCATGTCACTTTCCTATTCTAGAACCTATTACGGCTTCCTGTTAACTTTTGGATCTAGGCCACTCTTCTCAGCCAGCCTTTAAAATGTCTCCACCCATGGACCCCTCCCTACAACTCCGGAGGTTTCTCAGAAACTATTGGTGCTATTCAGATCCACATTATTTTTGTCTTTTTTGTTGTTGTTGTTGTTGTTTTTTAGTTTTTAATTTTTAATTGTGGTAAAGTACACATAACAAAATTTACCATCTAAAGCATTTAAGGGTACAGTCAGTAGTGTTAAGTGTATTCACATTGTCGTGTAACCACAAATCTCCAGAAACCTTTCATCACCTATGTTTTTAACACTAGGCCTTACTCTTACAAATCCAGCTCTGCCATCTATTTCAAACCCCTCACCACACATGGAATTGAGTTTCTCTTTCTTTTTTCTTCTTGTTTAAATCCGCAGCCAAACTCCAAGAGAAATCCTATGTAAATTATAGTCTTTAAAAGAGTAGGTGCTCAATATATGGTTCAAATACTATTGTTATTTCGTATTGTTCTCCAGTTACAGGTTATATGCGGAGAACATTTTCTCATTCACAGTCCTCAGGCACATAGGTCATCTCATCGGGTCCTCACCACAGCCCTGTAAGGTAAATAAAGCAGATGCTTTTAAATGCAATTTTCAGATGAGGAACCCAAGAATGACTGAGGTCCTTGCCCAAGATGATGCAGTTATAGTAACTGACGGAATCCAAGTTTCTAGCTTCTAACATAGAGCTTTTTTCATTATTTCTGGATGCCTCATTTCTTTGAAATGTATCTTGTCTCCTCAACAAGAGTGAAACCTATTTGACAGAAATTTCTATTAGAATGTTTTCAGCAACCCTAGCATGTAACTGAGTTTGGGGCACAAAAATTCTGTTCCTTAGGTACTTGTGAGCATATTTATAATTCCTTGTACTATTATCTATGGTTTCTTATTTTATATCATTTTATATATATCATTTATATCATTTTATATACATTCTTGTGTGAACTCTGTAGAAGAGATTTTTGGTTTTCACTTAATTCTCCTGGGTATATGGGAAAACTATATTTTCTTTGCCTCCCCCTCACACTTAGAAGAGGTCATATGCCAAGTTCTTATCCAGCAGGTTTAGTTTAGTTTTTTTTTTTTAACCTCAGCATAATTTAACCTGTTTTGACAATACGATATGACAATGTTTAATGGTCAGCATATTAGCAACTCAGATTCTCAGAATTGCCCTGAAAAAAATCATGAAGAATTGTTATTCTTCATTTACATTTGGAACAAATGAGGGCCCAGAGAGGTTTAACTCTGATTTTTCAAATCAGTTTCTTAATCCAAGTTGGTAATATTTTTCCACATACTTAATGACTAGTATAAGAAATGTAAGTCAGGTGCGGAAAAATGCAGACCAATACTCTAGCCCTCTCTGCTTCTACAATAACATCCTCTAGCTCAGCCCTCCACTCTGTCTCAAAGCCATCTTCCCTATTCTGTTCAGTTTTCTCCTTAACTGCCAATCGAAGCCTTTACCAGAGCAGGCTACGTTGAAGAAGGCATTATTTATCACTGTGCTGCCAGAGTAACAACAGCCTGCACAAAGATCCTGTTGAAGGTCTGGAATGGGTATAAAAGATAGTTTTGCCGGTTTGTGTAGCTTCTCAGTCAGCATCTCCTACCCTTCCCCTATGTGAAGAAGAGATGAAGATCAAGCTTGCTGCCTTTCTAAATAGGAGCATGGTGAGAGAGAGAGAGAGAGAGAGAGAGAGAGAGAGAGAGAGAGAGAGAGAGAGAGAATTTCATAGTGAGTTTTAGTTCAATGATAATTATAGCTTTTCCATTGCTTCCGTTTAAATCCTTTCCTAATCAAATAAATTCTTATTAATTACCCCTAATAAAGTCAAGTTACCAGAGTTTAGGGTCTTCTTTTCATCATCTTCCCAATTTTGATTGAAATTTAGACTTTAGTATAACCTTATTTCCCTAAAGTGTGTGTGTGTGTGTGTGCGTGCACGCACACAGACACACACACATCATTTACATAATGTATAAAACTTTATGCACACATGGTATATATTGTTTTTAAAATCTTTCTTTTCTTTTTTGAATTGAGGCTGATTTTGGGGGGGAAGAGGAGCTGGGGAGGTGCATTTTTGAGACATTGAGACTCGGACCCAGACTAATTTTTCTGTATATATTAGTATGGCCTACTGATATTTCTTTGCAGCACTATAAAGTTGAACAGATTATTCAAGTCATATTTTAACCTCACAATTTATAACTATTAAGAAAAAGCTGAGAGAGAGGCTGAAAAGATGTTCCTTGGGGGAATTTTCATTGCTGAAGTAAAAAATACCAGTAGACTCACAAAAAGTTCCATAAAACAAATGGGAAAAAATGTTACACTGAAGATACAGATAATTTGGGAAGTTGCAGCCATCTGGTTATGGTCAAAATAGCTGCTTCCGATGTCCTTAGATGGTACAAATTACTGGCAGACCTCAAAAACCAAAACAGGAATCCATTTTGAGATCAGATTCCTTTTGCCTTCAAGACATGTTTACAAAGAAATCAAGATTAGAGGAAAAAGAGGAAGAACTGAAGTGAAGAGCAAACACATTACTAAAGAGTCACTTAATTTGGATGAGAAGGCAGGTCGATATCCAGCCCCAGGCCATCCATTTGGCTTTTTCATTTTACCACACCCATCTGAGTCCCTAGCTTTGCACCTGTGAGCTGGTTGGTGATCTCAAAAGGAGTGTGTTAACAGTGGCAACCAAGAGACTTCTTCAAGTAGGGCAGTGGACATCAACTACAAAAGACACCAAATGGTGACTAGCAGACAGTATTTTTAAGCACATAGAACTCATTCCGTGGGAGGCTTCACAAGTAATGTAGGGGAAGCGCTTTGCGGGTGTTGGACAAGAAGGTTGAGAACCTCATTTGTAGGGAGTACTATTATGATTTGAGCATTGAAAGTAATGTACTATGAATTTATAATTCGCAGGTCAATGAATCCTTAATATACTGGTTACATTACTGAGCTGCTTCAAGCAGCCGATGAGGGGATTATCCACTGACTCATCCTTCCCTTCTGTCACTTCATAACTAACTACTTGACACTCTCAGCTCGCCTTTCCAGCCCCATGTTCCCTGGTTATCTGTTTTTAAGCTTAGATTTTCTTTCCTTACCCTCACATCTTCTCTTTTATCTTCCTCTTAGTCTCTCTCTCCAATTTCTAGGACTGGCCCTATTCTGCTCCCTATTCTGATTTTCTTTGCTAGCAATCTGTAAAGTCAGAAACTGAGGAAACAAATAACTTTTTCAAAATACTTATTTTTCAGTAATGGCAGGAGAAGAATGAGGAAGAGAGTGGTTACTGTTCCTCTATCTGAAAAAAATAATTTGCATACTTCAACAGATAATTTATACACTCTGTTTATGTAGATTTTAAAATATCATTTGAAAATGTTTTTTTGAAACCATTGTTTAAAATAAATTTCAGAGTAATTGCATGGCATATTGACGAAAACAGCGTTTACCTTACACTTGATGCACATTATTTTCTAGGTGGTTCTCACATTATTCAAAACACTGAAAATTCTTATACCTTAAGTTGAAATAGGAATTGATGCATAATGTATGTAAATAAAGTTAATAATCTTATTCAAACAATTACTATATAGCATACTAGAAATTCACTTGTGAGTTTCCTGGGGGCTACTTCAAAGAGATAGGTAATCATTCTCCAGATAGGCTGAGTTGGAGGAATCATTCGAAACTCGGTCTGTGAATTAGGAAAGGTACTTTGCATGTGTCAAGGCTCCCTGGATAGTGAAGAATCAAAAGTTATTTCAAAATGAATCGTAAGTGAAAAATCTCAAGGAGAGATGTTCTGATTTATAGATGTCGATTTGCGGTCAAATTACTCTATGGATCTATGCTTTTAGGTGGAGAACAGCAGGGACTTATTTATAAGTGGTTAATGCTTTTACTGAGTGATACCCAGGAAGTCAGTCAAAACTGAAATGATTTTAACAAATATGGAGCTGATTTTTGCCTAAAAAATGCATCTGAATTAGTTAGGGTAGGCTTACTGCCATAGAAGAGACCCCAAAATATATTATGGCTAAGACATAATAGGAGTTTATTTCTTGCTCACATGAAGTTTATTTCTGGCAAGTGAACTGGCCAGAAAGGTGGCTCTCTGTCATGAAGTCATTTCGGGGCTCAGGCCAATGAAGCTGTGCCGTCTTCAACACTTCCAAGTGCCCCGTTCCCTAAGGGGCATAGAGGAGCATGCATGGGGCCAGGCATGGAAGTGTCATGCATCACTTCTGCCCACATTCCATTGTCTACATGGCCACATCTAACTGGAAGGTGGGACACGTAGTCTGCCTGTGCTAGGAAGAAGTGGAGAACATGGGTTTTAGTGAGCAGCCAGCAGTTTCTGCCACAGTGTCTGTTTATCAATCAATGGCTATTGTGATTGATAGGAATAGACATATCTTATTCAAAGGATAAATTTTGCCAAAAAGATTTCAAAGGAAGCTTTCTTTTCCAAAACATTCAGATAACTTTATCTAAGGAGAAATGTTTTAATATACAAGGTTACAAAACTTCCACACTCCATGCTGCCCCAGGTCTGTATGCTTCACCCCCAAATCAAACAGAAACAGCATTCTGCTTTTGTTCCCCAAGGCAGTCATTTAATATTTTTAGGCTAAAGTCAGTTTTTTAACACAGTGTTTAACAGAACTTTACTTAATTAAATATATCATTGAAAACATTTGTTTGAATATGTATTTGTGTGTGTGTGTGTGTGTGTGTGTGTGAGTATGTGTGTGTGTTTTCTATCACTGAGGTCTGGGTCTATACTCAGGAAATGACATAACTATGAATCTAAGTCACTTGTTTTGAAGCTGCACCCTTTAAGATCCACTCATATTAAGGTAGCGTGATATCCTCCTTTGGACTTTTCTAGCATTTGCAAATGAATAAATATGCCCTGGTTGGGTAAGCAGTGGGAGTAAAAGGCCTTAAAATGACTTAATGACCTTGTTCATTACTGGCCTTAAATTGTATTTAATCTAAGGGTGGGCCCTTGTTGCTGTATGACTTGCAGAACCAGTTGTGTTTCATACAGAATGACTTTGTTCATCTAAAATCAGAGGTGAAGTCTTTGTCTAGGCTAATTAGGTGGGTTAAAGGGCAAAGCAAACAAAACTGCTTTAGAGCCAACTTGATTATGTAAGTTTATGAAGAACAGTGAATACTTTTGATAACTGAAACATGCAAATAATCCCTAAATCTTACTCTGCCCATTGGTTTTAATTACTTCCTCCATAGGTTTGGTACCAGGTGCTTCAAATAAATCACTTTGTTTTTCCTCTTTCCTCTGCCCTTGGCCCCTGCATGCTCGCTCTTTTGAAGGAGGATCTAAGAAATGTGATTAATCTAGATTAAGATCTAGCAAATCGTTAGTGCTGGAAGAAAGTGGTGAGAGGCTGGGTAATCCATAAACTGTGTAAGAGGCCCCTGGCCACTGAGGATCGACAGCACATGATCTTTCCTTATTATTGAGTTTATGGCGCAAGCCAGGATAGAGAAATGGGTACGGGCTCCGAATCCACACAGACGTTGGTGCAAATATCACCACCACCACTTCCCAGCTTTGTGATTTCAAGTCATTATTTAACTTCTCTGCGCCCTCGCTTCCCCATCTACAGAAGAAGACTGAAATTGTCCCTTTCTCACAGAGTTGTGGGAAAGATTAGATGAGACCCTGTGTGTTATATTCCTAGTCTGGTGCCTGGCCTGCAGTAAGCACTTAATCAGTGTCAGCTATAACTTATCTATGGAAAATTTGGATGTCCCTTTCTTTTTTTCATGTTCCACACCCTTCTCTATCCCTGATAAGAACCAAAGGGGCATATATTACTGAAGTTCCTCAACCCAAGGCTGTTTCAGTAGTTAATGCAGCAGTCCCCAATGCCCTCTCTGACCTTAGAAATGAAACAGTTTGGTGGTTCAGAGCAACTCTTTCTTCTCAGCTCTATTTTGTTCTTGATATAGCTGTTCTATTCACACACCTTGCAATCTGTGAAGTTAAAATTAACCTATTTGCCAACCTGCGTCTCAGTGAGAAACTGAAAAATTACACCTTCTCTACGCACTAGACAGTGTTTTCTAGTGCATCTTTGATAAAGAATATGTTAAAGGAAGAGATGGCTTAAAGGGAAAAGACTGAGTTCTATCTACGCTTAGTTTATTCCCTTGGAAGAGTCCTCTGCAAATGTCAAAAGCTGGATTGAGAGAACAGGATGTGACATGGAAGTCGCTCAGTTGCGTCTCCACACACATTTCTGAAATGGGGAATCAAAGTGTGCCAGTGTAACTGTCAGATTTGGGCATATGGAACAATCTAAGGAATCTGACTCTTTCCAGTAACAAGTTTAGCAACTTCCTTTTAAGACAGAGAAAGAAAAACACTCACTGCACTCGCAACCAATGGTTATTCTCAGTCAACAGTTCATAAGAGTCTACTTTTACGTTTTGTATCTTAGCTGACATTTCCCTGACACCAGGAAGAGGTAGAGCAGATGACCTGGATGTTGCCATTCTTTGATCTTAGGTGCCCTGGATTAACCTGGTTGTCTTCTGCTTCCCTATTATTTCAGAGTCGTGGTCAGTAGCCAGTAGCTAAGAATAAGTTTGTTGGCCTCGACTTTGTCCTAGAGGGTAGCTGGGTGTTATCATTAGTCTCCGAGACATCCTGGGCTGTTGCACCAGGCTGCACAGATGCACACTCTTCTCTTTTGTTTCCTATCTCCTTCAATGTGCCATTGTGAGATATTCCTCAGTCCTCTCAGGACTTATCTCCCTTCCTTCTCCACCTCTACCCAGTAATTCTTGGAGACTCTGAAGTTCCAGGTTTTAGAGACTAGAATTAGTGGGGATGGGGAACAAACAGGGGTTGGGAGATGGTCTTCAAGGCCTGGGCCTAAGAATTCCTAAGCCATCAAAAAGCTACTGAAGACCAGATCCTTAGAGATACGGTAGGAGGAGAATCAGAGTCAGAAATAACCCTTTCCTCCCTGGCACAGGGTCAGTAGGTGCGTACGTGGTGGGTAGACTGAGGTATTTGGCCCTGAAATATCCTATTAATATCTGTAATATTCTACTAATATCTGTAATTTTTACCACTACATATAAATTCCTTTGGATCTGGAATGTTTCAGTTTCCAGAAGGTCTCTGTCTACATCTGTCCGAGAAATAAAATTTAAAAGGTGCTTTCATATATATTAATTTAATCCTCAAACAACCTCATGAGATAAGTACTATTATTTTTCTGATTTTGCAGATGAGAAGTGTGAGGCACAGAGGCCCTGTCCATTTCGCCACCATCCCACAGCTAGGAAGTGGTGGAGCAAGAATTTAGCCCATAATCCAGAGCCCCAGCTCTAAGCCTCAGGCCCTTGTGTCCAACACTAACAGCATCAGTTCTTAATTGCTACCTCTAGCCCCTGTTATTGCAGAAACCTCAGTCTCCAGCAAAACTCCCTCTGCCCCCACTCTCAATTATTTCTGGAAATCACCAGAGACTGTCTGGTACGTGTAAACTGGTGGATACTGGTATAATGTGTGGCGTCTACCAAATCCTTTCTCTTGTTTGGGTGTCCCCTGGATATTGCCTTACTGTTGCCTCCATATTACAACAGTTTAACCCCAAAAGGCTATGTTATTTACGGTCCTCCGAGCTGAAACCACGTGGTGTTCCTCATTGAAGAAGTGAGGATTTTCTGCCAATGTCAGACACTGGGACTTTAAGCAGCACTGTGCTATGCCCAACTGTAGAGAATATCTGGCACTTGGGATTGTACGCTAGGGTCCCTTTGCTAAAAACTGCCCCCTCACATCCCCCTTATCCTCATAGTTCACAGAGACAAACACTTGAGTATCCTTTCATGCCTCCATTCCCAGGCCCTACCTGACAGGTCCACCCTGGATACTGGGCCAATCCCAGCAGCCTTTGTTCTGGCCCCAGTTGACTGGTCGAAGCACTGATTCAAACTGGGTTAACAAATATTTTCCTTGGGGCCAGAGAGAGCTTGAGAGCAGCCTTCCTAGGAGTTAAGTCCATAAGACGTAAAACTTAGCAACTGTCGAAAGCCATGTATCTTCTCATTTGAAGAAAATCATTCTACAAGGGAAGAGGATGAAGAAAGGCAGAGAGGCAGGATTGAGGAACAAGGTAAAAGCCCAGTGTGCATACGAGTCTTCGATTCCAGTAATTTCAGAAGTTCAGTAGAATCCTTGCTCTTCTTGTGTCTTATTGTTTTTTTCTTTCTTAAATATCATGAGCCAGCAAAGTCTCATATTTCCTCAAGCTTATATGAATTGTGTTTTGTTATTTGCAATGAAAAGGAATTTAAAAGATCAGCACATGACAATTTCTGGTTTAAGTACCTTGATATCTGCAGTTCTCTCTCCCTTGGACTTTAATAAGGGGAGCTGGCCCATTGAGAATTTTCTACCAAAACACTCCTATTTTTCACCCTACGCCCCTCCCCAACAAATGTCATAATTTGAAGCTTTTACTTATATACGCAAATACACCTGGAAAAAAGAAACACCTTATACCGATACCATCTAAAACCCTTTATCTGTAGAGAAACTAGTTGACAGTCAAAAATAAGACTTCTGGGAAATGAAAACTGGTTGGAGAGTTGCAGAAATTCAATATGTAAGTCAGGGAAATGGAAGCCTGAATTTGTCAAGGACAATCTTATTTTCTGGTTGTCTTCCTTATGTTAGCAGGGAAAATATGGACATTTGTATGTTTGTTGTACTTCCATTTCTATTGAGAATGTGATTGAATTAAGACTACATATAAATATATATATTCTGTGCTGTACTTGAATACAGCCTAGGGAAGTTTTATTTATTTTATTGTATATAGTTTAAGTTTGGGCTTTATACAACTTAATATTTCGATATTCCAAATAAGATGCAAATTGGTAATCAGTTCTTTTTGAACCAAGGCCTTTGGAACTTTAAAAGAATCAGATTACCATACTGAACATTCACCTTCCTTATCATGATTTAACATACACTGATCTGGGGAAATGGAATTTCCTCAAATCTATATTTATTCTTCATTTGTTTCTTTTTGCTGGGTTAGGAATCTTGTAAATAAGTACCTTTGATTTTCTCCTGGGTTGCTAATCAGCCTGCCCAAAACCAAATCTTGGTTGCTTTCTTTTGGAGAGAAATGGGAGAACACAACAGACCTTAACTATCCTAGTTTCTGCTTGCTTGGTGCCTCTCTCAGCTTCTTGTGTTGTTTAAGAAACATTTATTACTAGGAAATTTATCTACCTGTGCTTTCTAATCCAGTCACTTCATGCAATTATGAAGTTTTAGATCTGGAAAGGACTCCAGGGATTGAGCGGTCCAAATCTTTTGATCACAGACTTTAGAAAATTGAGCTATTTTGATCAGGGTCATCCAGATATTTTGAGGTCTTCTAACTCCCAGGAAAGTACTATTTCCAGATAAGACATAGGACTTTTCCAAATTAGGTCTGTTGATCATATATTGAAACCAAATCTACGTTTATTCTTCATTTGTTTCCTTTTGCTTTCCTTTCAAAGCAGAGCTAACAGAACTCATTTTTGCTAATGTTTGATTCCCCTCTATGTTCAAAGGGCTTGACCTGTGCTAGCAGGACCTGGAGAGTGAGGGGGCACTGAATAGGTGGGATTGGCTCACTGACTGCCAAAAGCAGAGCAAAGAAAAGAAGCTCTGAAAACCTGTTCAGATGAGGCTCTGATGTTCAGTCCAAACAGAAATTTCCATCTGTAGAAACTAAGTAGATATGGCAATAAGTGGCATGGCTGTGGGGTACAGGATAGAAACTAGTGAGGACTAAGAGGTTGGGAAGAAAGTTCTGGAAGGTAGAGCCGAAGCCTTAGCGCATCATTGGGACTTTCTTCCTGCCTTCCACACTCTTCCTGCCTGCACCCCTCCTTGAAGATGTGGGGGGATTGACCTAGACTCATAGGACCTTCTGTGATTAAATAAAACAGGAATCTTCTTTATCAGAAAAACTATGATTGCCAGATGGTATTTTTTTGCTGAATATTTGTCAGTTTTGTTTACTCCTTGGTTGGAAAGCCCAGGGAGAAAAGGCATGGCCATGCTTGAGGAGCCCTCTTAAATTCATGAGTCTATTATGAAACAGATATCACTTGTACAGTCGAAGAGCTAGAAGTTGTGAAAAGCAATGCTTTTATGTATTTCACAGAATGTATTTTTTGTGGCAAGTTCTCGATGTGCTTCCATGCAAATAAATTGTGATTAAAATTCTCCCACCCTTCATCTGACAAATCGGTGTTGAAATTAAAATGATGAGTCCCTTGAGAAAAGCACTGGAAAAGAATTGTGGAAATACAAATTTTTGTGCTGGCACAAAACTAATTTCTGTTACCTGCGTGAATAGAGAACGGCATAGAATAAGGAAATCTGTAGGGAGAACTGTACTCAGAAAGTTTGTTTGTTTGTTTGTTTGTGTGTTTGTTCATTTCTTTATTTTCTTATCCTCCTTTCCTGATTCCTCCTTTTCCTCCTTCTTCATTTGACCTGAACCCAGAATTTAAAATTTCAGAAGGCATGAATCATATATATATTTTTTGGAATAATGTCATACACAAATAAATCAAAGTGTTTTAAACTTACATGACACATGATAGATGTGTATGAAAAAGGCAGCGTATATTGTTTTTTGTACAACTGGTTAGAATGAAGGTATGGTTATAATTTGAGGAAGGTGAGTGGGCATATTCTGGGTGCTTGCTAAGTTCCTCTTTGCTACTGGTATATCACCAAGCGTGTGCTCATGCTGCCAGCTCATCTCATTTCGTTACTGACATTTTCAGTTCCCCTTTTCCAAGTATACTTGCAAAGTTCAGGGCCTTGCCTGCACTTTACAAAACTATGGTCACAAATGAGTAGGAGATTTGAAGAGGGTTTAGGGGGAGGGGATGAAGGGAGGTACTCCAAGAAGTGGTTTGCCACCAGGCCATCTGGGTGTCAGGGTAAGTGGGTGATACAGAACTAGTGTCGATGATCCTGGGTAGGCCATTTCTTCTCGTGTCACAGATTTGTGCAGATAAAATCTGGTTAATATAATTATTGTGGGACTCGCTGAGGGGAAACACCTCTTCTCCCCACCCATGCACCCACGCTCTCCCTGTTCACAGCAGAGAATAACTCCTCCCCTGACACTATGCATGCTCCCTCCCCACAACACAGGGCGTGAGTATAAGGGACCTCTGAGTGCCTCCTGCATGAACCTCCAAACACTAGGAAAACCTGCCGTTGTGGGTAATTTTTCTGGCTGTCTTGATATACTGTTCCAAAATGATATTTCTTTTCTTTTTTCTTTTTTTCTTGATGGGGTGGGAGTTAGGGGATTCAGTTGCAACAGTATCTTTACTCTAGAATTTGGGTGTTCTGGAGTCTTGCTTCCTGCATTCTGTGGATGTTTAGCTTGATGTGAATAGGTGTTACGGAAAGAGTGTTTAGAGGATGAATATCCAGTGTGGATTCTGTGGACCAGTGATGACATCAGCAAGCGACGCTCTTTCCATCTTCTGTTCAGTCATTCTCAGTCATTGGCTCTTATGCTTCTTAATTCAGGGCCACAAGGTGGCTGCCACAACTCCTGGCAACATGGCCATATTCAGAGGCAGAAAAGAAGAGTGGCGGGTGGGAGTAGGTGGGAGGTGGGGAAAGAAGTTAGTTAAGCTAATTCTCTCTCTCTCTCTCCCTCTCTCTCTCTCTTTCTCTCTCTCGACTGACAGATATGTAAAGAGATATAGATATACGGATAATTAGAAGGCCCCAAAAGACTTTCACTCATGGCTCATTGACCTGAAATATGTCACCCACACTAAGAGTCTGGGAAAGGTAGTATTTGGGAAAAATAAGTGAGATTTCTAAGAATGACTTAGCTAATCAAGATTCAAATATATAGGAGCTAAACACATCACTCTTCTGCACAAAATGGTGGTTCTTTTGGTATGGAAGGGGTGGGGGGCTGATGAGGGGCCAGCCAACATTATCTGCCACACTAACAGAACCATGGTTTTGTTGAGTTTTTTCCTCCACACTGTCATGGGAGAGTGACTCATTCATGCTTGGAGGCTACATTCCCGTTCATGAGAGTGAATAATGATTGTGAGTGACTTAAGCCAGTGATGGTGGCTTAGTTCCGCTTGCCAGTGGTTGGGTTAAGCATGGAAGTATGGCACAATTTTGGCCAATGAGATATAAAGGAATTAGACAGATAGCTTCTGGGGAATATTTACCTCTCTGACATAAAGTGACATGGGTGAAAAATACTTTATTTTCCTTATAGACATTGGCATATATGGTTGTGATGGCTGGTGCTGCTGCAATCATGAGGGGAACCACAATATACTGAGAAAGGCAATGAGGAGAGATAAAAGTTCATGGGGCCTGATGACTTCACTGATCAACTGAACTATCCATTCCTGGAGACCTCTAAAGAAGAACTTCTTGTTATGTGAGATAATCATTGTTACCATTTAAGCCATTCTGAATCATTTTTTCCTGTTACTTTCAGTCCAAAAAATCTCAAGACGAGAGGCAAGCATAGTTAATTAGGTCGGCTTCCCACCATGTATAACAAAATATTATTCCCTGCATATTCTCTATAACCTAAAATAATTTGTGATTAAATAAATATGGGATATTTGAAAACTATATATGGTTGTGGAAGTTAATAATTATGTTAGCATATCAAAGGCTTGGAGCAAAATGATTCTTAAAGAGAATCTTCACCTCTGCTTATAATACTACAGCTCCCATTTAAGAGGAGTAAATAGATAGTATGTAGGTGAGAGAAAATGCTTTTTAATAGAGCATATATTTGATGTAGTAACCCTCCCTCCAGATAACAAATCCATCAAAACCTCAGGACTTGTCCATCTCTTAGACTTGAATCCATCTTTAGCATTGGGAAATCACTAATAAGGCTCTTGTGCTTTACAGGTATCTTGAGAATGGTCCATTGTCTCCATTTAAAGGCCAGCGCTGTTATGGTTCCCCCAACTTTCACAATTATCATAAAGTGTCTTACTGTTAGTCGACAATCATTGATTGTTAATCACCAACCATAAACATGAAACTCTGCGAGAGCTGAAGAAGTACAAATGTAAGACATAGTCCACATGTTAGTTTCCTAGAGTCGCTGTAATAAATTACCACAAACTAGGTAGCCCAAAACAAAAGAAATTTATTCTCTCATAATTCTGGAGGTTAGAAGTCTCAAATCAAGGTGTCAGCAGAGCCATTCTCCCTCTGAAAGTCTCTAGTGAAGAATCTTTGTGTGTGGGTGGGGTGGGGTCGGGGGGGCGGGTTGCCTCTTCTAGCTTCTGATAGTTGCTGGGAATCCTTGGCATTTTTTGGCTTGTGACAGCATAACTCTCCTTCTTTCTTCTCATGGCTGTCTTCCCTCTGTGTATTCGTGTCTCTGTGTCTCTCTTCTTGTGAGGACATGAGTCATTGGACTAGGGCCCACCTTAATCCAGTATGATCTCATCTTAACTAATTATATCTGGAAAACCCTGTTTCCAAATAAAGTCACACTCTTTATTGACAATGTTGTCCTCACTGTGGGGGCCATGTGGCTTGGGGGAAAGTGTTTAACTTTCAAGATCAAGAAAAATGCATGGATAAGTTAGAACTTGAATGGAACCTTGAAGTATGGGTAGAATTTAGCCTGGTGAAGGAAATAGAGTAGAATGTTCTGGATCAGAGAGATGGAAACAATTCATGAGCAAGGACTACTGACCAATTGCTCTATTTTGAAAAAAAATGAATTACTTGACTCCTTACTCACTCATTATGATTCCTGAGGACATATGCGGGCAGTGTAAGGGAGGTGGTATGGAAAGAATACGTGTATCTACGTGGGGGGTGTGACACTGAGGAATTTCCTTTGTGCAACGAATATGGCCTGTCTGTCTCCTCGCAAGAAAGGAATTGGAGAGAGCAACAAGAGAGGCTTGTACACATTTAGTAATCATAAAAGCTTAAGGCAGAAGATAGATGATGACCACTTAAAATAGATGTGTAGAGATCAAAGTTGTAGGTCAAATTTAGATGTGGATTTTTTTTTTTTTTGGCTTAAATCCAAAGTAAAACTTAAAGTCTTGATCATTATCGTCTAGTTTTTTTTTTTAACCAGCATTTTTTAGTCATTACTAAGATTTGTAAACCTGTCTACATTTATCTCCCAAGTATCCTAATAACCATTGATTTGTAGTCTTCTAAAGACCTGTAGTATTGTTTAGATGCTTCAACTATTAACCTTGGTCATTTTAAAGTAACTACAACATGCAAAAAATTACTAGAGAAGACTTCGCTCCTTCATATAGAACCAACTGAGGATTTTACTTCCTTTTCCTTTATATAGCTTATTTTCCCTATATATAGATCAAACAGTTTTTAAAAGTATCTCTAATTCCTGGTCTGGTCTTCAAAGTCTGCTATAGCAGCCCTGAAAATTGTCTCCAGAAATAAGTTTTTATGCAGCCTACTAATTTAAATCAGCCGTTCTCAAATTTACGAATGGTGTTTGCTCCAAAATGACATCCTTTTCCTTCACTACAACCACAAATTTGGTTCAACACACATCTGACCACTGTTGACATCCGCGAGGCTTCCATACAGCCACTGAAATTTTACCTGGAACCTTCAGATCATATGAGAATGTGTCTTTAGCCTGTCACTTATCTTCTTTGATAACTTTCATTGTATTTTGATGGCAAACTGGGTTTCAATGGAAAAATTACCTTTTATCCCCCAGTCTTGTTCAGGATGAGATCAAGATGTACTCTCCATGTTTAAATTGATGAGGCTGAGCAAAATAGAAAAAATATTTAGCGATCTGAGTAAAAACAGAAAGAATTTATGTGAATTTATATGAATTTATATGTATAAAGAATTTATATTTATATTAAAAGAGGTATGTCCAGGGGTAAGGCAGGACACTGATAATCGGAATGGAGACTGGGTGTAAACATCTGATGCAGTTATCCTAATGCCTACTGATACTAATTACATTTTCTACACCATTGGTATTCTCCAAGCTGTCTTAAGCTCAGAGTCAGTTGCTCTGTTACTAATTTCTGTGAGGAGCTGCTGGAAGGAGAGGTGTCTCACATTCTAATGTGCTGAGCACCTTTCCTCTTTGAAGAAAGCTGCTACTTCTACCTCAAGGATCATTTTACACAGAGACTATTCAAGGGGGTCTCCCCATTTATAAGTTTGAAAGGGACCCTGAAGGCTTTCAGAAAAAAGTTTTGGAAAGCTTTTAGCATATTGTCTTTTCTTCCACAGAGGCTGAAGAGAAATCAAAGATTTCACAGAAGTCAGAACTAGGTAATGCTTTTAAGATGAAATTAGTATTGAAACTTCTGGGAGTTTGGGGGCCTTGAAAGAAGTAAAGGGTATTTGAAGGTTATTGCCCAAAATGTTGAATCAGAGTCCAGTGTTCTTACATGAACCAAAATCAAGCAAATTGTGCATTATAAGTTCTGTGAGGTCAGGGACTAGGTCTCCCATATTTTAATATCTGTGGCCCCTTGCTCAGTGACTGGCACACAATAGCCCTCAAAAAATATTTGGTGACTGACTGACAAAAATAAATGCCTCAGATCTGCACGTAGTTAGATCTTACAAGTAGCTAGAAAAAACTTGAAATTCCATCATTAAGAGTTTATTTCTTTGTTTTAAACATTGCTCTTTCCTTCTCACACCTTCTGCTGAAACACAAATACTCTTGAGTATAGTGACACTCTAAACTTCCAATACCTCTGATGTTTTAGTGTGAATGAGTTTATCAGATAATCATGCCACGTGACATTCATGAAAAGGGGGAGAACCCAAATAGAGGTAAATTGTTGCAGAAAAGGGGACCAGAACACAAGAGACCAACCTCCAAGTATTTCTTCTAGGCTTGGTCTTGTAAGAAGATCTCTGCCCCAGCTGCTACAGTCATTCCTGGGAACACCTGCAGCTTTTGGAAGGTAGCACAAATTAGGGAAAGTGGAGACAAGTAGTTGGAGAATGAACTTTCAAAAAAATTCTGACCTACTTTTCTATTAATAAAATGTATTTATTACTTAGGCAACATTTTTCCCAGCAGGGAAATTATAACTAACAACATACAATTTAAGCTAACATTCTTTTTGCTAAAGGCCTCAGTCATAACAGGTATTATTAAGAGTAATAAGTACTTGAGGAGAAAGAGAGAACAATTCCTTTATTGGAACATTTGTGGAAGGTCCAGTCAATGCAGTTATGAATTATGTCAAGTACCTTATTTTTCGGCTCTCAGGGAAGACCGTGATCTGTAAGTGATTTATATCTCTTGGGTGATGATGTATTCTGATAGACACAACTGAAACAGTCCTGTAGATGATTGTGCCCTTGAAGGTAATGACACTGGGTTTAAGGAAAATGGATATTTACATGTAGGAATTGAAAAAACGCACTAAACATTCAATCATGGTGGTATACGCTATTTGGTTTTTGGAAAGAGAGAGAAACCCTGTATATTCTCATCGTAGGATAGGGTATAAGGAGGAGGAGGTCTGCGAGGTGAGAGCCACTTGGTAGTCCGTCCTACAATCAATAGTGGTGCTCTGAAAATGCCCTATAAGAGCATAGCTAATAAAGGAGGGTTCTTATGGCCATTATTTTTTGTTTTTTCCCTGGTCCTGAGTTTCTGGCATGCATTGTAATGGTCATTTATTGTGAGGGCATTTTACTGGTCTTAAAAATAGATACTACCTATTTAAGTTAGTTATAAAGCCTCCCCTTTAGACCCAATAGCCATACAATCTTACTAGCAACCAATTTAAGTCCACACTGACACCAGGTTGGTACCAGTCACTTCTTTAGCGTGTTGAGTGCCTACTATGCACTCTCTTCTGAGGTTGGATATGCTGCTGCAAATAAGATCAATAGGGTCTCTGGATTCTCAGTGGGTGTATTTCAGTGGGTGATACACAATCAAGGATAAAAAACAGAGGCACAGAAGTAACATTTGAGAAAGAGTTTCTACCCTGGAGGAACTCTCAGTGTAGTTGGAGAGGCTAATAGATCAGCATATACTTATTGACAAATAGAAAAATACAGTATCAGCCTCTTAGAAGACGTTTGTGGATCTCCACTTGAAATCTGGTTTGCCCTAATTTGGGAGCATTTCACAGTGGAGTCCTTACTTCAAGTTGACTCAGAGATCTCTGGAAAATTTTCTTGGTATTGCCCCACCCCCCTTTGATGATGTCATTATTTACCTTGCTGAAGAAATTAGTATTCTGATGAAATAGGTCACCATCACATAGTGACTGATAACTAGCTTGCTGTTCTCCTACAGAAAGTGGGAGTGTCAAACCAGTCTTTACAGTGGGCAGCTATTCCCATTTTTCAGCCCTCAGTTCAGATACCATCTTGCAGAGTAGCCTCTGACCACCCAATTTCTGGCTCCCCCATGTCCCATTAGATGTTATTTATAAATAATAGATGTTATTTATCTCCTTGGTTTATCCCAAGGTATTTACAGCAAGAAGAGGGGTTAAGAAAAGCAAATGAATAACCCTAAAAATAAGGAAGAAGGTGTAAAATGCTACAAATAATTACAAATAGTGTCGTATATTTAGTGAAAAAAGAGGTCACTTATCATTTTTATGTCATATTTTAAAAGAATGCCATTCTTGGAGAAGATTAGGCCTTTTACATATATGTGTATATATCTTTGAATCACTGGACAAGAAAATAAAGGTCCTGAAATGTTAACAAGATTTATGAACACAGGAACAAGGTCTTATAGAGGCGATTGAAATATGTGACAAGCATTAGCATTTCAGAGTAGTGATGAGCTATTTGTATAGATTGATGTGGCTAAAAATTAGACAAGGCATATTAAAAGCTGAGATCATTCAAGCTTAGGAACAGCTGAATATGAGCAATTATGAGGCAGTTAAGCCATTAAATAAAACCGAAGATCTTGTGAACTGCCAGAGCAAAAAGGCACCTCCGTATGACCGAGAGCTTTATCACCAGCGCTCTCCTCTCAAAACATAAACATTAGGAAATGTTGGTGCCAAGGGCGATGGAGAGGCACTTTAAAGTCAAACCATTTCACATGTTCCTTGGGACAGCAGTTGCATGCAGAGAAAGCCATCTCTAACTGGGCTAACCAATTGTGTGAGCAGAATGTGGGGATAAAGCGATTCAGGCCAGCCTTTTGGTTCAGGGCTGATAAAGGATCTGAATAATACAGAGTCCTGTGGAGAATGGCTCACCCGGTTTATGTCATGCTCCTGTAATTATACATTCAGACTGGCTGCCTTCATCAGCTGATCCCTCCCATGGAAAGTACTGTAAACATGGATAATGCTGTTTATGTGAAGATGGTTATTTCATTCCCATTCTGATCAGTGTTAGGCACTTTAATGTGACAAGATTTCAAGAACACACTATATAAAGGGAAATAATCCCTGGTCACTGTGACTTGTCTACATCATTTGATAGTAAATAAGATTATTCCATGAAGAAAAAGCTGAGAAAGTTTCAGAATGGATCTGCTCCCATGCAGTCATGCTGTGTCTATATACATAAGTCGTTTTGAATGGCTTAATTGGTTGTTAATAGAAACATCTAATATTTATTAAAAATCTGCCATGTGCTAGGCATGGGATAGGCATGTTTACATATTTATTCAGCAGAAGCAGGGTGTTGGAGTAGAAAGAGCATGACAATTAGAGCTTCCGTCTTGGCATAGCCTCTAACCGGCTGGGGAGACTAAGCAAGTCATTTAAAACTCCACAAATGTAAGGAAGGAAAGCAAATCTCTAGATCTGTACTTATTTTACTGTTTGAAAGTGTGTGTGTGTGTGTGTGTGCACGTGTAAGCATCTGTGTATGGAAGAGATTATCTTCCATATTCCTTCCAGCTCTAAAGTTCTATGGGCTGTACATATACATAGCTTTATTTATATTTTTGACCCTTCTGCTATTTCTTGGATAATATACTTTCCATTTTCTGTATTTTCTTTCTTCCACACCCAAGCTGGCTATCAAATTTTACTTTGATTCTTCAAAATATTGCTCAAATGTCTTTCTTTGAACCAATTATTTTTGTATCATTAAGCCCAGTGATTAAGAAGAGCGCAGGCTCTATAGTAGAATAGATTTGAGTTCAAATTCTTTTTTTTTTGCCATTAGTAGCTGTGTGATATTATGATCTTGTGATCTTTAGTTTAAACTGTCTGAGATTCAGCTTCTTTATCTGTAAAAGGTGAGAGTAACACCTATCAGGATTTTTTCTTGTGTGTATGAATATGAAAGGAAAATGCATGTAAAGTGCTTGGCTAAATGTCTGGTACAAAAGACTCAATGGTAGCTGGTCCTTCTACTTCTATATTAGTAATATTGGTAGAAATTGTATTACTTTCCTACCATCACTATTGTTATTTTTTACCCTATTATCCTCTTTTATTATCCTGCTTTGTTACAATAGCCCTATAGCTGATATTCTCTAATAGTCCTATAGCTACTCTATTCACGGAACATCTGCTGTAATAAATAACTATACTACACGGTAGACTCTGTGTATCATTTTGGAGAGTTTCTATTCCTTTATATTCAGGTTCACTAATTTATTTCTTCTGCTATTTATTTTGTTTAGTGTATTTTTCATTTCAGACTTTGTATTTTTAATCTATAGAAACTTTAATTGGGTCTTTTGATATTACCCATTTCTCTCCTTAACTTGCTCATGTTTTCCTCTACCTTGATGGTTCTCAACCAGCGGTGATTTTGCGCACCCTCCCCACCTTCCCACCTGGGAGACATATAACAATGCCTGAAGATATTTTGTGTTATTACAGGGGTGGGGTGGAGTGGGGAAATTCTACTGGAGTCTAGTGGGTAGAGGGCAGGGATGCTGCTAAACAACCTATAATACACAGGGCAGCCTTCACAACACAGAATTACCTAGCCCTAACTTCAGTGGTACCACAGTTGAGAAACCCTGCTCTGCCTTCTTGAACATATAGAATATAGTTATAGTATCTGTTTTAACATCTTTGTCTACTTGTCCTATCACCTGTTATTTCTGAATTTGTATCTATTAATTGTTTTTCTCCTCATTATTAGTCAATAGTCTATGAGTACCCTAAGCACAGTGTCTGTGTTTTATAAAAATTTTTCTGGTGGTGGAGGCAGGAAATGGAACTGTTCAGGAGATGTGTGAGAGCTCCATGGTTAGCTACTTTCCCTGTTTTTTTTTTTTTTTTTTTCCTGGCTGCAGTAGTTTCCTTGCATGTCTGTGCTGGTAAGGACTCAAGTAAAGAAACAGAGGAGTCCTCTGTCGACATCTCAAGCTCGGTTTCTGTGCAGCTCTCCCCTCATATATATCAGATACGATGTTATGAATCTGGCCACCTTGGCCTCCCTTCTTAAATAATCAACTCTAGCTCTACAACTCAGGCAGAAAGCCAGGCTCCATTTAGGTTTCCTCTCTGTTACAGCCTAGAAACTCTCTCTGGGCAGCAAAAGGAGATGATCGAGGTAGAACTCACCTGGTTTGTTTCCCTTCACTCAGGGATCTCTGTCTGGGGCTTTCTGTTCAATGTCTGAAAAATGTTGTTTCACATGTTTAGTTTGTTTTTTAAAGTTATTAAGTTGAGAGATAAATCTGGTCCCTGATACTTACCATGGCCGGAAGCAGAAGCCTATGGTAGACTTTTAAGTACGGTACATAGACGATTCTATGTATTATATTCAAAAGAGAATCCTATTTTCTTTCTATAGCTATGCTTCTAGAAATATTCTATCTTCAGAATCAAACTAGTGTCAGTGCTGAGATCTCAACCACAAGGTATGCATTTACTAGAATAACCTCCGAACTTTTTCATGTTGCCTCTCTTCTGCTCTCTCTTTCTACTTGGGATGCTTCTCTTGAGAATCTATACTCAGTGCCTCAGCTATTTCATTTTTAAATCTTTTACTCTCCTGGATCCTATTACTTGTTCAATTAATTTGAACCTTTTTTTGTTTTCTTTTGGCCTTCTCTACGGTCAGGTCCTAAAGTTTATGTATGGCTCAATAATTCATATGTCTGTTTGTTGGTTACAGTGCAATTTAATGGTGTATTTATATTGCCGTATTTATTAGCTTTGAAATTCCTAGCAGAGGTATCCATTTTCTGCCCTCAGGGTGTGCTCACATTTAATCACCACTTATGTATTAAATAATATTTCTTTACATGTTTCTAGTAACTTTTTTTCCTTAAAATCTTTCATTAAGATATGTTTATTGAAAAGGATGGGGGCATGAAACATAATGAGAACTGGGGAATACAAAACAAAATAAAGTACTACTTACTAAGTCCCAAGTTTCAGTGCTGCCAGCTGTCCAATTACTATTTCTCTTGGTAGCATGATATTTTCAGATTTTCCAAAGCTAAAGAAATGTTAGCTCTTCGTGGCTTGTGATCACAAGCCTGGAAGTTACTAATTCTGATGCTGTTATACCATAGCTTGAGTGAGCTTGATCTGGTTAGGGTTTGTTATGCTGCTCCATGTAGTTGTGGAATGCTGCTTGACAATAAAGCACAGGATTTAGGTTGAGTGGCTCATAAGATTAGAGATGGGAGATGTGGAGTCTTTCATCTTTTGGTTCCTAATTCAGAGCCAATCAAGTAGTTATTGGATTTAATGACCTCCAATTAGAAGATCCTATGAAATAAGCTGTTGCTGTCAATCCTATATTTCAGGGACAAGAATCCCCATAATTGAATGCCACATGGTATCCTTTGTTCCATACTGTTGATAAATGGGCTATGAATTGAACAGTTTCTGGAAACAATTTCTCCCTCCCTTCTCAGAGTTTAGCAGTTTGATAGGATAAACTATAGAAGTATAACCAAATTTTATAAATGATCCATATATGTTTTTTGGAGTTGTTCCAGGATTTGGGGCTCATGTGGAGAATAGGGCCATGATAAAAAGCAAATACTACGAAAGTCAGAGGAAGTTGGGATTCACTGTTGGCCTGACAGCTTAGAGAGCACCATGAAAAGGGATCAGCAGTCTTAAAGTCAGAGAACACACTACTAGGGGTCAGTAGCTGTTTGAGTTGCTAGGGTGAGGCCTAGGGGGTCAAGGTCAAGAAGATAGTGAAACACTAGGCATGTCATTCAATAGCAGACTGAAAATATTGGTACTAGAGAGTTTGAACCTGAGGTTTCCCTTCTGGATAAAAAAATCTCTTATAGTTTTCCCTGCGGTGGGTGCAAATGGGCCATTTTAAGAAAATAGCATGTAAATTAAGCAGGGTAATGCATATTATGACCAGTGGCAAGAGGTCCTAACATACTTAAACTTAGATTACTTGAATTCAACTCTATCTACTTGGAAAAAAAGGAGAGAAAATATAATTTAAATGGGTGGATGGTTCTGTTTGCTGTTCCACCTAATAAATGAGCAAGAGATGGGAGATGTGAACCTAGGTTGTTCCCTGGGTTGATCTCAGTTCTTATGTGCTTCTCACACTGAGTATTTTTCTGTACCAAGGGCGACTCAAATGTTTAATAAGACTTAATTGTCATACAACATGGCCACTAAAAACAAGCTAACAGCTTCATCTGGTGCTCGGTCAGAGAAAGAACTAAGGGAAAATGGGGTTATAAACATTTTTAATGGATTTTTTTTCCCACGGATAAGTTTGATTCTATGTGATTTCTGCTTTAAGCACTGACCCTAGAACCCAACTTCCACAAAAGATACAACTCCGTTGGAATGGCATAATACCTGGCACATAGTTGGCACTCAACAAATATTGGTTAAATGAATGAATATATGAATATTTGATGCAATATATAAGCAGAGCGACAAAAAGATGCTGTTTCTAGAATATTCAATAGCTCTCCTAGAAATATCTTCAAGAATATTTAGCCACCGTATGTGTATGTCTATCATCTGTATACTATTTATTGATTGATCAATTGGTTGATCATTCTATCTAAAATATTGTAGCTACAACCTACACTAGGTGTAAAAGATGATCTTGCTAAAATTTTAATTAAATTTGAGTTGTATACTGAGTGGTACATTTTGTGACTTGCTCATCTTTGAGTTTAAAAATAAATTTTAGTTATTAAAACAAATAAATCAAAGAACAGTTATTGAAAACACATTGTGGAAATAGTCCACATAGATAGAAATTCACCTTGTGAAGTAAAATGAGTACTGGAACAGGAGCTAAGAGGTTCCTTTTAAGCCTTCCATTTACCTTCTTAGCTGACTGACCTTGGGTAAGCTGTAACTTACTCTCAGTTTCCTCTTAAGTAAAGTGAGAGGGTTGGTTCAGAAAAAATCCGAGGCTCTTTAGTGTTTAAACATTTTACGATAAGTTTTTTAAAAACCAATTTAGTGCTTCAGCAGATGAAAAGATTAAGGGATTTTTATTAGATCACTTTCTTTTTTCGGAGATCTTTAGCATTGTGATTTGGTATTGACAGAAGGGGCCAATTTCGGGGAGCTAAGATTTCTACCTGGATAACTAATGTGCATCTATGTAGAAACAATTAGCAATAATGTTTTGAAATTTCTTAATTTAGTGGTTGTTCTTAAATTTTAGGATACATAATATCAATTAAGGGTTTGTTAAAAATATACATTCTAGGGTGAAGCCTAGGAATCTTAATATATGTGAATACCATAAGTAATTCTAAAGTGATGGTACCTTAACTCATTTTGAGAAACACTGACTTAAGTTATAAATAAAATTGTCTTTGCATAGGAAGGAACTCAAGACATAATCAAGTCGAATATTCTATCCTCAAAGGCAGAATTAGTTTACTCTCAAAGTCCACTGTATTGATTGATGGCATTGATTACACAAAGTCTTAGTTTTAATTTACTCAGATCTTTATGATTTTTTTCTTTGTGTTAAATCTGATCCAATACTATTTCACTTTTATAGTTGTTTTTCTTTGTCGGCCCCAATACTTCTAGTAAAAATTCTTATGGGATAATGGAATTAAAAGTGACATCAAGGGATAGTTTTATTCGGTCCTCTGCTTTTTGGCTGGACTAGAATGAAATAAATTTATAAAAAAAAAAACAGTGATGTGATTAGAAGGATAATATAAAAAGATTTTTTTGGTAAAAGACCTCAAAGGCATTTTGAAGCATGCAAAACGATAGACAGAAATGAAAAAAACAATGAGTGACATTTCAAGGCACAGAATTTTCCTAATCGGCTATTCTCAGGAAGTCATCTTTAAAAACAAACAATTATCTGGGAGGTAAGTAGGTAAAAAGTAGGTAAGTAAAATCTACCTTGGGGATTTGTGGAGGTGTAGATGGGCCACAGTTTAAGTAGGAGAAAGAAAGTGAAGAGAATAAGTCTAAAAGCTCTTGTCAATTGGTGCATGGTACTGTGAAGGCCCAGCCAGCCAATGTCTAGGCTTCAATCTACAGATGGTGCCTAATGACCTAAGAATTGTTTTCAAGGTCAGGCATGGCTCACACTCTGTCTTAGGGGTGCGGTAGGAGTTTGTCAGTACGCTTTGTCATAGCACACGTGGGCACGTGCCTAAAAATTGTGTTATTTATTTTGATTTCCTTGCCACCTTTCTTATGGTGAGAATGCTCTCTGGAATTTCACTATCTCCCAGAGCTTACATGATTGGCTGTATTTGGTGGTGTCACAGGGGGATAATAACAGGCAATGAAGCTCTGGCTCCTACTCCCTTGCTTTTCTGACTCCCACAAATGTATCCCATGGACAAGTCTAGTTTTACTCTCCAGTCTGAATTTCACCTTTGATTTTGAACTGAACAACATAACAATGGAGAAGGATGAAGTCGGAACTGAGAGCTGTGCTTCAGGAAAATAACAGAAATTGGTCAGATAAGGCTGGCCAAGAATGTTAAAAGGAAACTTCAGTGTTGACCGAGTCTCAGGTTGGTGTTTTCAGAAAACACTTTCCCCCTAAATCCTGAAGTACAATTCCAACTCTAGCATTTACAATCTGTGTGATAGACATGTTAATTAACTCCCTTAGACTCAGTTCCTTCATCTATCAAATGAGGATATTACTAGTATTCTGTTTTTCTTTAAATAAAGCAAAATTTTAAAATTCTTTAAAAAATTTCTTAAAGCACAATTAAGCTTCAATTAGCTCTAAAAAAAAAAAAAAGACCTATGAAGACAGTAAGTTTATCCTTTGCCCCATAGCTTTGTACTTATTTAGAATTTATCCTCATGATAACTTGTCCTAATAGTTTTAAAATTTGTGTTAAATTAAAACACATAACCTGAATAAGTAATTTCCAATGTGGATGAGTTTTCCCAAATCCCTTTTTCTTGAATGAAATGAAAAATTTCTCAGTCTTGATATTAATGTTATGAAAAGTAAATAGTATTTAGTTCCAATGTATTTGCTAACCAATACTGTGGCAAAGATCCTCTCCAAAGGAAAAAAAAAATCCATGACATCAAACCCAAGAAATATTTTTCCAGAAATTTTTGAAACCCTAGCTAAGTCATGCACTCCTTATTTCAGCTCCCACAGCTTCCCATGGAGACCTTTATCTCAACTCTGACTACAAGAAAATAACATAGCAGGGAGGGCAAGTATATAAGCTAAAACCTAAATCCTGAAGTTCAGCCCCAACTCCAGCATTTATGATCTATGTGATTTTAGATATGTTAATTAACTCCCTTAGACTCAGTTTTTCATCTATCAAATGAGAATATCACTAGTACCTACCTCATAGGGCTGACATGAGGATTAAATAAGATAATTCATGTAAAGTGCTTGGAACACTGCCTGACATATATTGGATGCTCATTAAACATTAGCTAGCTATAATAATTAATTGTCTGGCCCCTCCTCTATACTGCAAGTTCCCACAGGGCACATTTCATATGTCAACATTCATGTTTATTCCTCAAGTTCCTGGCATATATTCTCTACTCAACAGAAGGTGAATGAAAAAATGCTTTACTCTTGGTGACAAAGTTTGCAAAAGGAATTAAACACAAACCAAGCCTCAAAGCTAATATTGTGGAGGATCTACACCAAGAATCAATAGTTAGGTTATCCCCAACATAATGCTGTGTGTGTCAGGGGAAACAATAAATCCTCTACTCTTATTTTCCACCTCTAAATATACCTGCTAAATATACACTGAGTTTTAATACTTAGGAAAAGATTTGAAATGCTCCAAGTTGACAGAAGACTGCAAAAAGATTATGAATTTTGGTGCTACGAGGGCTCGCATCCACTCATTTCATTGATGTGACTTTGTTCCTGGGGAGTCCCATGTTTGATGCAAAGACGTACAACTAGTTATTGGAGAGTCTGGAACTAATGCTCACGACACCTGATTTCCCGGCAAAGGCTTTTATGAGCAGACATGTGTAGCTGAGGATAGTGTGATAATTTACTGGGTAATCTTAACTGGCAAAGAAGGAAGGTGGCGTTACAAAAAAATCACTGACTCAAGGACCCGACCAGCAGACTAGTGTTCTCACTATCAAGGTGCTGGGCTGCTGTGGGGTAGCAGAAAAACTTTGACTTTGAGGTAGAGGGATAGTGGTTTGGACGTTGGGTGTGGAGTCAGAAAAACCTGGACTTTAATCCCAGTTTTGTCATTTACTAGCTCTGGATCCTGGAAAATATCCAGAAAAAGTTCCCTACGTCACTGTTTCCTCAACTTTAAAATGCAGATAGTAAGATCTGCTTTGTAGAATTATTGTGAGAATTCTATGAGAAAATTTATTTAAAGTATTTAGTATATACTATTCAGTAATTGGTAGATTAACTGTGTGACCTTTGAAACTTCATTAGACTCTGTGAGCCTCAGATTTCATATCTGTAAATTGGCATAATAATCTGAAATTTGCAAGACAGTTGTGAGAATTAAATGAGATAATGTATGTAAAATTTCAATAAATGTTCTTTTGAAAGTAACTACAGTTGTCTGGGTACATTGGCCTCTTTCCTACGTTCCTTTGTCTCTTCTGCCTGTATTCTCTCTTCTCTCCTGATCTAAGGATCATGGACCTTAGATTACTCACTGGTGGTCCAACACCTTTTACTAATGTGCCAGTTCAAACCTGACCCTTTTGTTAGTGCCTTGTGCTTCTATTTTTATTCTTCCAGTCAAAAGCTCAGAGTTCTTTTAGTGTTTATCTTATCTGAGTATCAGTAAGAAAAACCATGTGATTAAAGCAATTCACAGTGAGATCTAGATAACTGATAAATTAAGTCAGAGACATTTGCATTTTATAACTCCTGCTAGAAAAAGTATTGTTACATGAAAAAAAAAAATCCATAGAATTTGTTAACTCAAAGAAATCAGCAACATCTATTTGGAAAAGAAAGGATAAATGTTTTGCAACAGTATACTTTCTTCCTCTGGCAATGGTTTCCCTCAATACATACAAAAGAAGGAACTGGGTTAGCATTCCCACTTCAGAAATGCTGCTGCTAGCAGGAGGAGTCTTTTGAAGGTGAGGGTGGATGTAAGTATTTGGATTTGTGTCTCTTGTAGGCCTAAGTGTCTCACATTCTTATATCTTCTATAGATACATACTCTGTAAGATCTCAGTTTTTGAGAGAGCCTCGAGTACCAAAAACATAGACTTTTTTTCCTTGAGAGTACAATGGAACCCTCTATTTTTGTGTTGGCTGGAAATGAAAGGGAATGCTACCAAATATTTCAAGTCTTCGGATGTCTTTAGTTTGGATGGAATAACATGAAAGATGAAGGCTGGTGGGGACGTGATTGAAGTCTATAAAGTCACGAAGGTTCTGAGCAGGGGGAATACAGACTTGCTCACCAAATCTTTGAAAGCTAAAGCTGACAACACCTCAAGGCCTAAAGGGCTAACTCATTGCACTTAACTGCACCTCAGCAAACATTCCTTCAGTGATATGAAGGAAATGAGGTAGCATTCTAAGAGGCTAATTGTGTTAACAAATTCATGAGAGTTTGCCTTAAGAGGTGCTAACTGGACCCGTGAATGAACTCCGGAAGAGTTTAGATTTATTTACTTTCCACACTGAATCTAAAATTGGAAGATTTTGATTAGAATACTACCTCTAAGAGTCTCTGACCTTTTGCAGCTTTGTATATAATTAGAGAAAGTTATGGAGTGCTTCCGGGTACATCCCTCCTTTTCAGAGGCTCGCATTCTATAAGAATACAAGTTTCTTAGTGTCAGAATTGAAGACTCCTTGTTTGACTCAAAAGGTTTCAACTTTGCAGGTCCTCACTTCTCATGAAATGAGTTTATCCTGGAGGAAAGTAATTTATGAATTCTTATATTAATTTATGAATTCTTAATTGCCCACATCATCATGTGAAAAAGCAGAATAAGAGAATTTTCAAATCTTTTAGATTTATTAGATGCCCTGATGAAATCATGTTATTATTAGTAACAAAGATATACATATTTAGTTAAAGTTCAATATATTTGTTTTTTGATCTACAGTGATTTCGTTAGTTTCAAAAAAAAAAAGCACTCAATTCCAAATGGATTGTGTTTGTTATAGCAAATGTGTATTGATTTGATTAAAAATGCATTAATTTCTTTACCTTGCGATAACAGTGGGTTCATTTTCAGAAAAAAAAGGGCTGGAGAATGTGCAGTCATATAACCTGATAATCTTGGTTAAGTGGCATTTAATATTGCTCAACGGGAAATTTTTTCCCTATACTTTTAAAGCAAAAATCTCCCGTATTAAGTGATGTATGTAGTGCATATGAAGCATTGAGAAGAAACGAAAGCTCTCTAATTTAACTCAAGGTCACATGCACACTGTCAGAGCAAAGAGGGAGTTGTGAAATTATCCAGGGAACTTAAAACAGTCTAGACAGTCAATCCAGATCATTTAAAAAGATATGTTTAAGATGCTCATAAGAGTAAGAGAGTTATCTGCTAATATGAAGATGCAGTTTTGGGACAAATCAAATTTAGTGTTGTTTAAGAGCCTTGAGGTCTTTGCTTGAAATCCATTTTACTAGAAATATATATGCTTAAAATATTCCCAAAGATAAGAAATTATTTAATAAATTAATATTTTATTTATTTATTACACATATACATGTAGTGCCATGAAATATCCTTAAAAATAACCTGGCTTTTACTTCTCCTTTAGTCATTCAGTCTTTAAAAATGTGCTTGAATGTTCGTTTAATTTTTTTCATGTCAAACGGATAGAATTGAGCAAGGCCGATAAAACTCAATGAATTACGTAAAAATCCAAGTGAACCCCAGAAGAAGCACTTGCCTGAGAGGAGGAAGAAATCATTACATCTTCCATTGACTACATTTAAGCAAGTTCTTTATTCTTTTTCGTTTTTTTCATTTGTAAAATGAAGAAATGAGAGTTGGAAGGGCGCATAATAGATAACCTCTAAATATGGCTTAATATAAAGTCTAATAAAATTTGTCTACACACGTTTATGTCATATAGACACACAACAATATGTCTGCAACAGTTGGCTAATTATATAACTGGCAGAATAAATAAAAAATTAATAAATTATGCTTTTATTTACTCTCCAAATGATAATTGCTTGAGCTTCCAATTAATAGGAACTTATTCAATGATTGTTGAATTGAACTGATTGTGAACTGGTTGTGACATAAAAATGGGTTTAAATTCTGCCAAGTATGCTCAAATTTCACAAATCTTGCATTCCGTACTAGGGAAATCAGCCCCAGAAAATATTTCACTGTTTTCATGGCTTGGATAAAGGTGGTAGATTTCACTAATAAACAGTTTTCTTAGAGTACAGAAATATAAACAAAATCACAGCTCTCATGTAAACCGATTCACCTTTCCAATGCAACTGAAGGCCAGATGTGTAAAATATATATTACCAGTGCAAAGGCTCTCTCTCAGATAAACCAACATGCTAATTCTGCCAGTGGAATGTGTGCACTTGCCTTTCTCTCTATTCTCAATGCTGTCATCATTTTCATCACTGTCATCATCCTGAATTACTCAGAGGTAATTTCTTTGTCCCCAGAGCTGAGCTGTTTAATGTAGTAGTCACTAGCCACGGTGGTTATGGAGCCCTTGAAATGTGGGTAGTTCGAATGGAGATAGTCTTTAAATATAAAATCCGTAGTAGATTTCAAAGATGTAATATGAAAAAAGAACATAATATATTTTGTTACTAATTTTTAATATTGATTACATGTTGAAATGATAATATATTGGATAAATTAGGAAAAATAAAGTATATTAGTAAAATGAATTTCGCCTGTTTATTTTTACTTTTTAAACTATGGCTTTCGTAAAATGTAAAAGTACATAAGTGGGCCTGTATTTGTGGCTCACATTTTATTTCTGTTGGACAGTGCTACTCTTGAGTATCTGCTGAAAATGAATCTTCCCCATACACTCTTTCTCAAAAAATTCCAGTGGTACTTTAATCTCATCCATATAACCTACTTTTTTTTTTTTTTTACCATTGCTAATCTGTACCATTTCTATTTAACTGTTTTAAGAGGAAATATTCCCTCACCGAGTGCATGGTTTGCTGTCCTTTTCCTTGCTCTTTTTCTCCTTGTCCCCATTTGTGCCGAGGCTCTGAGCAGTTTCATTCACTTACCGATTTTACTGTTGGACTCTGGGACTGCAGTGCCTCCCCTCTTAGAATATACAACCTAGTGGAAGAAAAAGACAAGGAAACAGTAAATAGAATAGGAGTCATATGTGCCACGATAGGGTGAGAACAATATGCCGGAGAGAACACAGATGAGCCCCTAACTCAGGTTCAAGAGTTTAGAAAAGACATGTGGGAGAACCTAGCCAAGATCAGCAAATCCACCTAACAATCCCAGATACATGAAGACTAAATGCTTATTTTGCATGCGATTATTAGTTATTCAACATTATTGTGGGAGTGTATAACTGGTACACTACCCAACTTGATTGCATGCTCCTTAAAGGCAGGACCGTGTCTCTTCTAATTTTCCCCCAGCCCTCAATAAACAGCTCGCGATTAATAGGTTTAGGCCTTTCTTAGATTGTCAAAGATTTTAATATCACAGTTGTAGTCATGAAAAATGGGAGCTTTCTCAAGCCAATGTTGATGACCTTTCTAAAACTTTCCAGTGAGGAGAAGAGAGTAACTATTCTTCCCCAACAATCTATTGAAGGCCCCATTAGCAGCCCTTGAAAAAGGAAAGGTTTGGAGGCTGAGTGTGATTGCTCAATGGGTCTTCTGTACCAAAGAGAGGCCCTCTTGGACTCTGGTGGGATTTAGGATACTTTACAGAACAGCACGCATACCCATTAAAGAGAAGCCGACATAGGAGAAATGCCCAGCACCATTTCTGGAATCTAAATCTCATTTGACAGTTTTTCTGGAATGCCTGTTCTTCCCAGTAATGCTTGGCTCTGACAGATGCGAAGTACACGGCCCGAAAAAATTGCTGAGCTTCGTGGACTTTGGTCAGGTGGTCAGAGTTTATGGCACTGTGTCATAGTCATTTTTCATCACCAAAGGAGTGAGGAAAGTTACTCAAAAGATCTAGCTTTACTCTATCTTGTGTAGGTATATGCCAGAATACCACTAGAAATTTATGAACTGATGTTTGTCTCTGCTTCAGATCTCCTGGAAAACTTTCCCATATCATCAACAGTTGCTTAACATCTGAAGTCTTTTCTTAAGTCAATAAGCTGGGGTGTTATATACATGCTGAGAAAGGCACACACAAGTAGATGGGAAGAATATTGGTTTACTTTGCATAATCAGCACAATGCTGTAGCCTGAAGAATGAAATTATGACCCCAAGCCTACATGATGAAATCTCTGCCCTTATGATGAGAGTCTTTCTCGGTGAACCAGAGATGAAAAGTGGCTTTGGAGTAACATTGCCTAGGTTCAAATCCAGCTTGTTACTTATCTGACACATGCATGATCTTGAGCAGGAAAACAGTCTCTGAGCTCAGCCTCCTCTCTTATAAAATGGAAATGAGAGTAATACCAACTTCATTGAATTGTAGTGAGAACTACCTGGGATAAAGCATGAAAGGTTCTTAACATCGTGCATAATGAGTTCTCAGTAACTGGTGGCTGTTGTTATTAGTGATTTCTGCAGTCTTCGTTGACCTTGAAAGCCAGGTAGTAACAATACTAGACCAGCTTATCCTATTAGGAAATGACTGCCAGATGCTGTTTGACAAGAGATGAACCTTTAGGAGAATCTTTAGTGTATTTATATTTCCTTATGAGCCTTGTCCTCGCTGTAGATGATGCTGTTGTACCACCATTATTGTGTTATCCCTAATGTGGGTGGCAACGAAATTGTGCTGAGAGTGTTTTATGCTCACTTACCCCTACTCTTTCAAGGCCGGACCACAGTCTACTAGAAAAGGAATTTGCTTAACTGTGGAAGCTGCTTACCATGTTTACTGGTTAGGGATAACTGTTCACTTCCATTGTCTGGAGTCTGGTATGATGGTAACTGTGTTGGATATAGAGTCTAGCAGCCCAGTGGCCACAGATGACTATTATCATAGTTTTAACAAGTACAAGAAATGTGTCTGTGTGGTTTGCATGTGTGTGTAAGAGGGCTTTTACTTCTCCTTTAGCCATTCAGTCTTTCAACAAATATTGACCAAATGTCTACTGTATGGTAAGCATGCTTTAAGCATCAGTAAGGTAGATATGTTCCCACTGCTGACCTATATGCAAACAGATTCATTTCCTGATCTTCCCCTGTAAACTGTATTTTCCAGGTTTCCTTGCTAGATTCAGCAAGAATCTAGAAGGAGGTAGTGAAGCAGGAAGAAGAGGAGAAATGATGGTATTTCTTGCTGTGCCCCTGTCTCCTGCCTTGGAAAGTGGCCACATCTTCTTTGTGTCCCACCTCCTGCCAGGCAGATTCTGGCATGAGTCTGATTCCCACTAGGCAGCCCAGATCTTGGGCTCATCTAACAGTCTTTCTTTTCATTGTCCTTCCAGCCCTAGGGACGATAACAGCTTCTTGCTCTTGCTTTACTCTAGGTTGTTGTACTCTCAATTTCTTCAGCACCTTTGTAACTAGTTTCCAAAATTAAATTCCCTCTGCTAAACTATCCGATGTGGTCTATGTTTTCCTGACTAGACTTTGAGTGATGTGATCTCAATACTTTACATTTTGTGAGAGATAGATATTATTCAAATAGTCCTACAAACACATGATGACATTCTGTCACATGCTATGAAGAACAAGTGCAATAGGGGCATGGGACTGGGTGGGGAGCTGCGTTGATCTAATTCAAGGTCTAGCTACTCCTAGTGAGGTCTACCCACCTGCAGCATTGCCATCTCCTGGAGGCTTGTTAGAAATGAAGACTCTCAAATACTACTCTAGTTACAACTGGTTCAGAATCTGCATTTTAACAAGTTTCCCAGCTCGGAGACGTGATCCAATGATAGCGTCTACTTTCAATCTGATTACTGTGGTTCAGTCCCCCCAGCTCTAGTCTACTGGGCTTGTACAGAATCAGTGGTGGCCGTGATCAGCTTTATTCAAATAAGGAAACATTGCGATACCTGCTTTGTAAACTTACCGAAGTGAACATGGCTGGTCAGACTCTAGGGCCAATAAAAGACAGAGGGTGGAGATTAGGATAATTTAGATAGAAAAGCCAAAAAAACTGCTCCTTTGATGGCTTTTGGCAGGGAGCTGGAAGCTGAGCCCTAGAGGACTGGGTCTTTGAAATGTATTGAAGCATGTTATGAGAAAGTAAATATCTTTCCCAAAGTGACCATATCTTGTATCAGCCAATGCAGGATCATTATAACCTTTCCACATCAGTAAACTTCAGGTGAGACTCATGCATTGTTTTCATAACCACAGTGAAAAAGGCTGTCGGAGAGACAGAAATCGTGTAAATATATAAGAAGGTTTTTAACAATGATCTCTTTAAGTTTTTAATAGTTCTCCCCTGCCCCCCACATTAATACTCCCCAAACCTATTCATTGATTTTTATGTGCTATTCCCTTCACTGTGAACATTGCCCAGAAGTGAGAATAGTGGAAGAATATAATCTGGAAGCAGAAGACCACATCAAATTCCGCCTGTGCCATACTGTGAACTGTGCTAACTTGGGCCAGTATTGTAAAATTTCTGACACTCAGTTATATTGTGTGCCAAATGAGACTGAAAACTCTTGACTCCTTGGATTATGGCGTGGTTGAGATGGTATAAGAATGTGCTTTATAAAGTGAAAGGAACTAACTAGTGTTGAAAAACTACACTCAGAGCAAAATGAAGTGGCAAAACAGTGGGCAGAAAGTGAAAGGTGTCAAAGTGTGATTAAAGTGCTGTACCATGAAGCATCTGTACTTGGGTCAAAAAGGACTAGAACTGCACAGTGTCCCCTTGTGAATGCTTATGGCATTTTTTGAATGCTCACCTGTACATCTTTCAACCACTCACCTGCCTCTTGAGCCTGTTTTGAATTTGTGACTGCTGATATTCACTTCCTTCTTACTAGTGGCCATTCGTATAGAGATTTATTCAACAAATATTTACTGAACACTGACTCCAAACTAGCTACCATTCTAGGTGTTTGGGATACTCCATGAACAGAAAAGACCCAGAACTCCTGTTCTCACAGAGTTTACGTTATAGTAAGGTCACTTACATCTTCGGCTCTGCCTGAAGATATGGAACCTTACTGATGAGTAGGAAGATCTTTTTTTCAGTTGCTTGCTGGTTATAATTGCTGTTTGTCCAACTCTGATCTTATAGTATGTAACAGTATTTCATATTCACCCCATTTCTGGGTATCCTCTTCATGCTACCCTCCCCAATGATTGAATCTTCTCTCACGACTATGTCAAATCTGCTGCTAACCTCCTGAGATGATGAGGTGTTCCACTTCCATGATATTCCATCGTTCCTTCACTCATTCCTTCAAATAATAATATTGAGAACATTATGTTAGTCACTATGCTAGGATACAGCTATGAACAAGAAAGAGAGTAATCCTGTCTTCACAGAGCGTCCTTTCTGGCAGAGGAGCCAGTGGACACATGAACTACTCAATTTTAGGTATGAAGAGGACTAAAGAGGAAAAGTGTGCCGTACTAGTAGAGTCACTAATCAGGGAACTTGGACTTGCCTGATTAGTTTACTTCCTTGAGGAAGACATTCAAAGTGAATTTTGGACAATTGGGGCAGTTGAGTGTTGGGGGGCAGAGTAAGAATAGTCTATGCAGAATAGCACATGTGTAAAGGCTCTGAGGCAGCAAAGAACTTGGCATATTTGAGAAACTAGAAAAGGTTGGTATTACTGCATTATGGAGAGTGAGTGGAGTCAGTGAACGGGATAAACTGGCATGTATATAATCTTGTAGACCATGTAAAGGATTTGAGTGGTATGTTAATGGTAATAGAAAACCACTGAAGAATTTTTTTTGTTTGTTTGTTTTTAGGCGAGGCAACACTTGGTTGACCTCACAGATTGTAAGGACCTTGTCAGCTTACAATCCCTTATTTTTTATTTATTTTTTATGCCTATAGCACCTGGTCTTCTTAGGTGGTCTCCCATCCAAATACTAACCAGGCCTGACCCTGCTTAGCTTCTGAGATCAGACGGGATTGGGCTCATTCAGGGTGGCAAGGCCGTAGACCATGGAAGAGTTTTATATGTGGAGTTTGATATGATGTCACCCATATGTCCAAGGAAACATTTTGGCTGCGATATAAACAATAGGTTGGAGGTATGGCAAGAATGAATGCGTAGAGACCAATTGGGAAGCTATTACAGCTGTCCAGACAAGAGATGAAGTTAGCTTGGATTAGGGTTGTAGCCTTGGAGATGAAAAAATAGATTTAACAAGTATTAAGGAGTGAAAATTGGAAGCACATGGTGACTGAGTAGATATTAGCACTAAGAAAAAGGGAAGATCAAGAATGACATCCAGGATTCTGGCTTGAGCCTCTGAGTGAATGGCGATATTGTTCACTGAGATGAAACATACTGGAGAAGGACTGGGTTTTGGGGAAAAAATGACTTTAGTTTTGAATTTGTTAGATTGTGCCACGTTTAAAACATCCACAAGGAAATGTTGAGTAGGTAGCTGGACATACTGGTCTAGAGATCAGAGATGACATTTGGGCTGTAAATTGCTACTCATTGTTGGGTAAACAATTCAAATATTGAAACTGATACTTCAAATCTTGACTGATGGCAAAAGCATTCTATCTACTGTTTCCATTAAATGAGTGTTCCAATTACATTATTTTAAAAGACTCTTGACAGAATATGAGACTTACAATGTCTCCATATTAAACTTCAGACTTTTAGATGTAGGAGGCCAAATTGGTCTGCATTGCCAACAACCAGATACCTCATTATTATGACAATACAATGTGTCTGTTGCAGATATTACTATTTGCCTTCCAATGTCCATTTACTTTCCTCCTTAGTAACAGAACCTGAGCTACATTTCCTAGCCTCCTTTGGAGTATTATGTGGCCCTATGACTAGAGTGCTTGCCAGTGAATGCAAAGAGTAGTACTGTGTGGGCAGAGATTATAATGGGTGGGAGGCAGGGGTGGGGAAAAGCTCATGTTCTCCTGCCCGCTGCTTCGAATCCAGATGTAATGGCTAGACAACCAGCTGCCATTTGAGTTATGAAGTCATGTGTGGCAGAGCAGAAAGATAGATGGAGACTGAGTGCTTAAGGACTTTGTGGAGCCCCTAAATTAACCATAGGTTGACTAAAGTATGTCTCGTTTTACCTAAAAAGGGGTTGGAAAGCTATGTGTATTTACATTGTAGTTGGTTCTGTTATTAACAGTCGAAGTCAATTGTTTGACGCCACATTTGGCAATTACCTGAATACTTTACTATAATGTAATCTATCATAGCATGAAATCTGGTGAAAAAAATAGATTTGGATATCATCCAAAGAAGTTTATTAGTGGAGTGCTAGTGGAATCTTGTTTTAATGCTGTTTACCTCTTGCCCAGTGCTTGATCAAGAACAATAAAAACACAGGGACCAGAAATATCAGCAACTGAGCTTGAATGGCAAACAGAAACTCCAAAGAAATGAATCAGCAATTTTGAAGAAATACTTGCAGATTGCATCTGTGAGCTTTTGCTGCATAACAAACCACTTCTAAATGTAGTGACTTCAAACAATAAGCATTTATCCAGTTTATGCTTTTGCACATTGGCAATTGGATTGGGCTCAGCTTGGCTGCTCTGATGATCTAGGCCAGGCTTGGCTGCTCTTGGCTGGAGCTCATCAACCGTCTCTAATTGGGTGCCAGGTCAGATGGGGCTGACTGACTTTTGGCTGCAGTGCTTTGTTTTTCCTCTATGCAGTCTCTTATTCTCTAGGACTTATTCACATGGCAATGGTGGCAGAGGTCTCAAAAAGATGGGTGGAGGTGTATAAGGTTTATTGAGGTCCAGGCTTAGAATTAGCACAAAGTTGCATCTGCACCCATCTATTGGCCAAAGCCAGTCATGAGGCCAGCCTAGATTTAAGGGGTGAAAAAATAAACTTTTTTTCTTGATGGATTTCAATAAATTGTGGTGGAATTAAGAGCTGTTTTTGCAATCTGCCACACAGACACCCAAGCGTCTAATGGAAAGAAGTGATGAGGGACTATTTGCTCTAGCAGGTGTAAGATATCTGTAAAATTTCTGTAGGAAACAACTCAGGGTTCGGGATTGTGGTCATGTAATTAGTCAGGGCTGGATTCAAATCCTGACTGTGCTGTTTACTTGCTGGGTTCCTTATTTATAATGACTACTTCATGGGTTTTTGAGGGTTCTGTATATGTAAAACTCTTAGCATGGCTCCTGGCACGTGCTAAGCAATAATAAAAGGCAGCAGTTATAGTTGTTACTATAGGATACTGCTGTGGCAAAGGGTCTGGGTCAGAGACAGAATTTATCAGGACTGAAGATGAAAGGCTGGGTAAGAGAGAGGTTGGCTCGGGCTGGTAGAGAGAAAGAGTTATCACAGGATTACGCGGTGGGCCAGGGCAAGGCAGAATTCAGGATCAGACAGACTAGAGACTCATCAGAGCCATGGGCAAGCAGATCAGCACAGGACTTCTACCAACAACAGGTGTAGTTAACAATTTATTGAGCACTTACAATGTGCTAGGCACTGCTCTAAGTGCTTTACAAGTATCGATTCATTTAATCCTCACAACACTCCTGGCTAGTTGTTTTTGTTACCCCATTTTGTACTTGGGGAAATTGAGGCATAAAGAGGCTTTTTTTTTTCTTTTAGCACATACCTCAAAGCCACACAGCCTTCGAATGGTGAGCCAGGATACCAACCAGATCTGTCTCACTCTAAGCTCCTAGTGCCCTCACTATACTGTGGGAAGACCCAGGCAGGAGCCAGTGTCAGAGAAGTGAAATTCAGAGGTTTCCAGAGAGGCAGAGAAGATTTGAGTAGGCCACTATGGCACCCAAAGAACTGTAGCTGAGGAACTATGGGGGCAGGGGTGGAGAGAGAACTGTCTTAATAATTGAGACCTTTTATTTAGCTTAGCATTCCCATTTGCACTATTTCTGGCATTAAAATTTCTAGACCTCAAAATGAGGAAAGGTGAGAGTTACTTTCCCTTCACAACTTGTTGACTTCATTTACTCTTCTTCTACTGCTTCAGCCCTCTGCATCCTAACTCCCAACCCTTACCTTGGTCAAGGTCACTAGTGACCTGGGATGGCAACATCCAGTGGACTCTATTCAGTCCTGATTGTTTGGTGATGAAGAGATGCGGACGTTCATTTATCGAAATGCTTTTCTACCTGCCAGATAATCTCGGCCTAGAGGAGGAGACTTCCACCCTTTAACAAGCATGGCCTTGGGTAACTTACTCTGGGGCCAAATTCCACTCCTTCCTTCAACTTTCCTTAGCATTTACGGTAGCACATTCCTATGGCCAGTATCATGCATCTCCACTGTTTCGATATTTTTTCCTCACTCCTTTGAGTGATAAGAACATAAGTTCTACAGTCTCTTACTTGTAGTCTAGACTGTGACAACAGGAAGTAAGGGCGGTCACCATCATTTATTGAGCTCACGTCGAGGTATTTCTTTAGATACAATGCAATCAGTTTTCAGCTATGTAGTACTATTTTTATTTTGCACATATAGAAACTGAGTCTCAGAGAGAAAATTAACAAACAGCTGGTAGAGGAGGAGTCCAGATTCAAAGATACTCAGGTTATTTTGACACAGAGTCTGTGTTTTCCTGCAACCTCATGCTGCCTCTCCTAATTCACAAATGGTATACCATGGGATCAATAGCATTGTCTGCAATAACACAAGAGTCTAATTTGCATTTATTTATTTGTTTGTTTAATATTTATTTACTCTTACTGCCTTCTGGACCTAGCTGAACCAGGCTGATTGATTAAGGAGAGTATAAGCACAGACCTGCTTCCCAATTGCCCAGGGTGTAAATGTTCAGAGGTCTGAATTCTATTGGAATGCCTGGGTGCCTCTTTTTCTGTAATTTGTAGCCAGAGTCTGTCCTTAATTAGAATGTCCCTGGGATTTTATGAGGAGGGGAAAATGCACTGGTGAGCTTATAGATCAATAGCTCTTCCACGAGACACAGATATAGAGCAGGCAATAGTTCAGAGATTAGAAATTGCAATCCAGGCATGAAGGCACCTTGGAAAAACACATATTTTATCCCACCCCATACCACCCCCCCTTGGGATCACTGAGTGTCACTGAAGCCAATAAGTTAAAACTTAATATGTGAAGCTTAATGGGCAAAGCAGCATATTAACAGAGGAAAACGAGAGGCATTTCTTGACCTAGTAATTTGGAAGGAGAGTAGGTGAAGTGTGTAAATTTGAGAAAATTCAAAGGTGAGTCATTTTGGAAATGTATAGTAGGCATATATCACACTAACTGCAGCTCAGAATTGTGGATCTCACTCCTGAAATCCATTAGAGCAGGGCTTCCTAGCATTTTTACCATTTTAATATTTGCATCGTTGTTTGCTTGATTTTGTCATATGTGGTTTATGTTTATTTAAAACTTCAAATGAATTAAAATGATTCTTACTCTGAAGTTTTAATGATGTTCCCTTGAGGTAATTGGAGGCACTTTGTGGTGGGAGGCATCCCAGTGCTGGGAATTATGGCATCATGGAAATGAAACCCACTGCTACCTCCTCCCATTTTTAATTTAGAAGGAACAGCTGGACATAGTGTTTAAGAGCTGAGGCTAAAAAGAAAGGAAACTCTGTGATCCAAAGAGCTGGTCTGAAAAGAGGGGTGAAAAAAGTGGTGACCTTGAAGGTCCTTGACCAAATCTGAGTAGGAATTAATGTTGTAATCACAGGAAAGGAAAAAAGACAATGGCATCCAATTCTGTCAGGAATTTAATCCCTGCCCAAGTCTTAGGATGTTATGTCTAGGAGTTCATTTATTCAACAAACATTTTATAAGGGCCTACTATGTGCCAGGCTGTGTGATATGCAGTGGGCATTCAATAGTGAATCAAGGAGAGGCCCTGTTTTTAAGAGACTGATATTCTGGTGGGATAGACTGACAACCAATGAATAAATAGTGTATTATGTCGGCTGGTGCTAAATGTTGTTTGAGAGCAAGAGAGTGAGCAAGAGAGAAAGAGAGAAAGAGGAGCAGACAAGAAAGAGATTTCGATGGAAGAAGTGCTTTTTATATGCAGAATGATTAGGGAAGGACTCTTTGAGATGGTACTATTCGAATAAAGGACTGGTATGTACCAAAATTCAATGGAGTAAAAAATAACAAGTATAGTGTACTTGTGAACCTACGTCACTGGATGGCTAAGAGAGACATCACTAGAATTCCATTTGAACTTCAACAATGTCTTTGGCTGCTCTATTAAATGGATATTTAGAAAAGACTCTTGAACTCTCATAGGGTCTCATTGCCAGAAAGTTACCAAACCTTGGCTCTGCAGAGTTCTATAGCTTTGCTAATAATATGAATCTGTGAATGTATAGACCATGGGACAACCCCAGTTTGGCCAATGATTTAATTTTCATTGCACCTGGTCTCCAGTGATGACAGGGACAAGCAAGGCTATTATCCAACTCCAGGGAAAAACAAATCAAAATCCTTGGACCACATAATGCACTGTAGTCATTCTTTTTGACAGGTTGTCATGGTATATTAAATAAAATTTCTCATCTGCACATCTGAGGGTGAGAACTAATGTGGCATAGAAGCTTCATCAAAAATAGAATTGGTTATTTGGGGGAAGTTTTACCTTCAAGACAAAAATCACTTGTTTACTTAAGCAAGCCATTATCTATCTGCCTTCTTATGCCCGAATCTTCTCTGGTATATTTTAGATTTTTGCCCTACCTAGGAGGTATTTGTCTGTAAGAAACAAAATCCATTCAAACAGTCTTAAGAAAAACTGGAGAAATTTATTAAGAAAATTCAAGGCAATAGCATGCAGCCGAAGGGAAGGAAGTCAATTGGGGCTTATAAGATATCGGAACCTCAATTAGAACATCATGAAGAATGAGAGTTACTTTCTCCAGCTCTCTGGAATCTCATATTCTCTTGTCTTTGCCTCTCCCTGCTCATCTGTTTCACTTCTGTTCTCTCCCTGAAGAGTGGCTTTCTAGGTTTCTCTGAGCACATTGCTGCTCTAGCTTCTGCCTTTACATTACTTCCTCTCTCATTCTTAAAAAGAGACCCACTAGAACTAGCCCTATCCAATGAATAAATACGTGCAAAAAGTAAGGTATAGATAAACATATCTATAATCAGTTTTAGTACATGCATGTATGCTTAGAAAAAAACAAGAAAGACATGCACTGAAGTGTTTTTAATCGTTACCTCTAAGTGATAGGATTATGGTGATTTTAATTTTTTCTTTTAGTGTGTCTGTACTTTTCCATCATAACTATATAGTACTTTTGTAGTTGTGAAGAAATTACTTAAGAAAAAGATGAGGTGAAATACATGTAATGAATTCAATTGGTCTAGGATGAAACCCAGCAATGGAGCTGGCACGTGTCAGATATAAGGTACAGGAAAGAGGGTTTATGGAAGGTGCTGGCCAGTTGGACTGGGGAAGGTAGCAGGAAAGAATTCCCACACACAGAGGGGAGAGTTAGTTCTACATTTATTTAATTACTTTCAAGAAAACATACTTAGATAGTTGTCAGTGCCATCATGGGAGCAGAATTTGTAAATAATGATGACATGCTCCTCAGATCTCTGGATTTTCTCTTTTTTCTTCTTGCTTTACTTGTGAAACTACCTGTTGTCTAAGAGTCTGTTAGTCCTACAGCATCTCGTGTTGTCTGACTGACTGCTTGCTGTCATCTAGGTGGTGAAGTTCAGATCCCGAGTTCCAGCTATTTCCCGACTTATCCCCTTTGTGGAAGACACTTGAGTGAACCTCATAAGTGTCTCCGTCTACAAGACACCACCCGAACAATCTGGTTCTTAGAGCTTTTCTCTGACTCCCATCATCCTCAGCATCAAGTCCACACAGCTCAGCATGGCCAAGAAAGCCCTCAGGGCCCTGGCTCCCGCCCGCTTGCCATCTCATCCGCTTCTCTTGCCCTCTTTCACTTCACTTACAGCAACACCGAATGACTTGCAGTTCTCCTAACACACCATAGCCTTTTACACTTCCTTGCATTTGACCGTGCTGTTCCTTCTTTCTGAAATGCCCCTCTCCTGTCTTGTCTGTTTGGAACCTTTTCTTCCTTCCTTCTGCTCAGATGCCACATCTTTTGGGTAGATTTCCTTGAAATCTCAAACGCAAACTTAATTCTCCGTGTACCTTTGTGCCTTCAAGCACCGATGGTATTGCTTCTACAATGCCACACAGTAATTTGTTCGTTTACAAGCCTCTCTCTCCTCCTAGAGGATGAAATTGTCTCCTTGAAGGCAAGAACTGCTTCATTGTTTCTGAATCCTCAGTTCTTATTACCTAATAGGTGCTCAGTACATGTTTCTTAAATGAATAAATAAATGATTACAACTTGGGACTCCTGGGAATATTGTGTATTAGAAGGTACAGTGAATAAAAGTGAAAAGGAGAGCATAGACTGCAATAGAGGCCCCACAGACATTATCTCCTTTAATCCCAACAGCCCCCTGAGATTTTTATTATTCATCTCGTTTTACAGATTAGGAAACTGCAGCTCAGAGAGGTTAAAAAAAACTTGCTCAAAGCCATGCTTCTAGAAAGCAGCAGAATCAGGATCTGAATCTGCTTCCAAAGCCTATGCTCTTTTAATTACAGAATTTATATCAATCTAAACCTTTGTCTGCTGCTAATGAGCTATGGGACCTAAAACAGTTCATTTAATGTTTATTATGGTCAGATTTGCACATCTGTAAAGCAACTAAACTCTAAGACAGTAGTTCTCAAACTCTAGTTACATTTTAAAATCACCCGCAAAGCCTTTATGAAACTGTTGTGTAGTTCCCATGCCCAGAGATTCTGATATTAGTGTTAGGTGGTGCCTGGAAATCAGTATTTTTTCCCAAAGCTCTCCAGGTGATTCTAATGTGCAGCCAGAGTTAAGAAGCATTGCTTTAGCTGAGTACTTCTAAAACTTTAATATGCATATAACTCATCTAGAGATCTTGTTAAATGAAGATTCTGATTTAGTAGGTTCAAGGTGAGACTCTAGATTCTGCATTTTTCATAGGCTTCTGGTGTGACCGATACTGCTGGTTTTCTGACTACCCTTCCAGTAGCAATACTTAGGTTAGGGAGCCTGCATCCTAAATGATCAACTCTAAATTACTCAAAGATACGTGTTGCTATCGTCTCCCCTAAATAGACAAATGTAGCTTTCTTGTTCATTCAATTCAACGTCAATGGACCTACAGTCTTTGATCCTGAGTGGTACTGACCACCATCATCTTTACTGATTGGTATGGTAATTCACTCTGGTCTCTCTCTCCACAGCAGGAGCACAGTTGAAGGACATTGGGCCATCAATGAGGGCAGCAGATGATATCAACCCAAACACCAGAGAATCCAAAGTGGGCACAATGCAGAGTGTGGCAAGGCTGGTTTTCGTGCAGTGCTGAACATCTTGGCTGGTTGAGGTCTAGTGGCTGGCACAGTAAGGGGTGTTAGGATGGCAAAGGAGAATGAGGGCAAGGGATAGGGGAACTGTTAAATAAAGTTTAGCCAAGGGCTAAAGACAAGTTCTCAAGACAAGTTCTCATGAGGTCAAATTGTCAATAATCATTAATCAATAAATATTAAACTTCACTCTCTACTACCTACCAACCCTAAGCAGGATGTGTGTCGTATGGAAGGGTATGTGTGGGATAAATGAGTTGTATAAATGTTTGCGAGTCAGAGAAGAAACATGGCTTGCAAAAGCCCTGCTTCTCTTAGAAAGCCTGATTCTGAATTCTTAGTCAGTTCTCCAAACCAGGTCACAGTGAAGACCCGTGAGTGATTTATTATTGACAATTGGTACATCTTGGTAGAGCAATCTCCTGGAACTCCACATACACATTCCTGCATGAATATGAATACAGTTCCAGATGTTTGGTGTTGATATTACCAATGATGGGGAGATCTGTCCCTTTTTAGGGAAAAAGCGGAAAGCAAATTTAAGGCATTAGGGAGAATTTCTCCCCCACAGTTTCTTTCAGGTTTAAATTCTGCTTGGCCTGGAGGCAAGGCAGGACTCAGATGGCCTCTCTAGACGGCTTTCCAGCTCCTAGTTCAGTTCTGTGTTTACAGCTTGGAAAACCAAACACCTTAACTACCCAGATATTCTAGCCACTGAATGTTTTTCACAGATTTGGTAGCAGGAACACCCTACCTCTTTGTTTAGCCACTTGAAAAGAAGGATTAAAGAAAAAGAAAAATCAGAGACTTGCCACGAATAGATGGAATGGAGTTTGTTTTGTAAAGCTGCACCTCTACATTGTGGCCGTATCCCTTGTAGAAACTGAAAACAAAGCCGAGTTTGCTTTGTGCAAATTCAGCAGCACCAGGACCCCTTGGCAGAATGCCACGTCACCTCTTGCTTGGGCAATGTTTGTGCAAACTCTTACTTGGTGACACCTTGCTTTCTTCCAAGGAACAAATAGGGTGGAAATTCCTGATCTGCCTCAGTATCACCAGTAATCTGACCTATAGGCTTGTACCTGAATACTAAAACCTTGGGGTTCACTGCTCAAATATAATAATTGGGAAATGAAGAAAAGGAGTAAAGAGACTCTTCATAACCTTTGCAAATGTCACACACTATTTATATAACATTTACCACTTTTATTTTCCACAGCCTAGGATTTTGTGAGGAGAAAGGAATAGGCACCTTAAGCTAAAATGCATTCTTACAGGTCTTAAATTGCAGCCTCTCCTCTTTGAGGGCTAAAGCTTATTGGATGGACATCATTCTTCAGGAGCTGATTGCCTCAGGAAAAAAATTGAATTCTGTTTCTTGAATAATTCACCAAACTGGTTTTCTAATAGCTTCAGGAGAGAGAGAAAAAAATTTCCCCTAAATTAAATAAATAACAGGCCCCCAAAGACAAGTTGCTACCTGTTGGGTAGAAGTTCTGGAATTCTTTCAGTCTGTGTCATAATAAATGCAACAAGTTTTTGTTTTCTAATCCAATTTTATTTTTTTAAAAATTGTACTTTGACAAAAACCGGATTCAAATTTTTTCTATTGTCTTGCTTGTGTAACCACTGGAGGCCTGAGCTTGACTGAAGGAGTTACTATGTGAAAGCTAGTAAGTGTTTTATAAATTCTGGAAAGGAGGAAGCCACAATCTCATTTTGACAACCTTACTAACTGCAGGTAGATAAGAAAAGCAAACACAGGTTAATGCACCCAGGGATAAAGAGAACATGTACCTCCATGAAATGTGATAGATAAGTATATAAATGCTAAGGCCTCATGGAAGGCACTTATTTCAACTAAAATGCAAGTTTTATATATTTGATCCTTTAATAAAAGTAGACATTCTTAGACCAAGAACTTCTAAATAGCTGAAGTGTCAGGATGTTTCAGAACTAATTCACTGTAACTTGTCTTAAAATGCCTGCCATGACTAAAGTCAGAGATTGTCAACTGGCTGTGCTAAGGCCACCTTTGATCTGAAAGTTGAATTTTGTTTGGCTCTTATTGTGTTTAGAAATGAATTATTACAAAATCTTAAAATGAGGATGTTTCAAATAAAAATGCAGATTTCTAGACTCTCTTGAAAAATGGTAGATTCTAAAAGAATCACCCACCTTTCCACTTAGTCGATTGGCTGGAATTGTGTAGAGGTCACCCCTTCTGTAGGGCCCACACTTTCCAGTTTGGCACAGGTTGTCTTGAAGCCCACTTTGCTCGATATGTTGCCTCCTTCACCTCTGAAGTTCTTTGCTTTTTGACCAAAAATCAAAGCCTGAATATTCCTATCTAGTACCAAGGTGGCAGTGTGTGGCAGGAGAGTCCATATGTGCAGCCTGAGACAATTGTGAGTCCTTCTTTTTCACTCCCTGAAGTGGAAAAGGCATTTGGTAGACATTTGTTTTCTTTTTCTTATGGAGGCTAATAATAATGATAGCATAGATGAAGATGCTCTGGATTGAGGGACTTGGCTATAGTGATAATTTCTTTTATTTGATTGAGAGAATTCAGGAAAGCCAATTAATCTTTCAGAGTCTATGTTTCTTCATCTGTAAAATGAAGGGTTCGTTGATTCATTCGCCTAACATTTAAAACATACCTAGTCTCTTCCACAGATTTGAAGATGCACCAAAGCACTCAATTATAAAAGGACACAAACTGATGCTGTGCAGACATGCTCTGTGTTGATATCTAATATATATATATATATATTTTAAAGGTGAATTCGAATGCCTTTGGACAGTTTCTCATAGTCCCCACTGCTCCTAGCCAAGCAGGCACTTCATTACCTGCCTGGCCTGGGTGTCATTTGAGTTAAATGACCCCTGATCTCTACACCCCTTTCCTGCTACTATGTCCTATCGTTTCCTCTCTCATCCAATATTCTCTTCTTCTCCTACCTTGCCCTTTTTTTTGGTCCTCTTCCTGTCTCCATCTCTCCAAGCCTAAGGTGCTTGCTAGGGGCTTAGCTTTTAAAGTCTGCCATAGAGTTTCTGGAGAGAGAATTCTTTTGGCTTTATCCTTTTGCTGCTTTTCATCCTCACCTTGACAATAAGAACACAATTCTGTTTTACTCTGTAGCTTGGTTTACTGTTAACTGCAGCTTCTCCCCTTTTTTTTGCAGCAGCTGCTCTCATTCTTCTAACCAGTTTTTTAAAGGCTTGGATTTGGAAATACGGTGCTGTGTGCTTCTTCAGAGATTCATCCATAACTGTCAGAGCCTTTTCATTCTCTGTCTTTTGTATAGGTTTCTTTTATGAGCAGAGTAATTTGCATTCATCTTTAATTCTTAATTTGTCTTTGCATTTACTGTGGTTGTAACATGCAGCTGAATTTGCATTTTCTTTTCACTTCCATTCCCATGGACTGGGGCTGTCTGAGGTGTAAACCTTGGAGAGATTAAGAAGCATGTTTGCTGAGCAGTAAACTTGTCTCCACTGGATTCGTCTTATTCCCTCCTCTCCTTACTCTGTGTTGTCTTATTATACCTAGATGCTCTAAACTGAGATCAGACATAGCCTATATTTTCCACTCCATCAGTTACTTAATCTCATTAACTGAATATTAGACCTTTAAACAGTAATTGCACTCCCTTATCAGAAGGGGAATCCCTTTGTAAGAGGATGCTATTAGATTCTCGAGTGCAGAATGCTTGAGATTTTATTCTGTCCCCACCACTAACCAGTTGGGTGCACGTCATGTAGCTATCTGGTCCTCAATTTCTTTGTTTATAAAAAGGGACTAATAACAATGTTTCTGGTTATTTCACAGAGTTCTTGGAGGTGCAAAGATAGGATGGGTGTGGAACCCTTTGAGGAGTATCATTTCTGAACTGGTGTTAAATGCATTGCCCTGAGGACTCCAGGCAGTATTGCCCTCAAGCACTCTGTCCCGCTTCTCTTTGGCTGACCCTGAGTTTTGTTCTGTAGAGTTTCACTAATAATGACCACTATGTTTCAAATCATATCAAAATTTCCCATTATCTAAGGGAAAAGGACCAGATTGAAATCCACTCACAGCCTCACTCTAGGGGCTTCTCTTTAGTACTGTGAAATAACATTTAAACAGAAGGTTAATGCTTTACACTGAACCTAGAGTCCTGATATGCCTACAAAAAAACAGTAGTTCTAATTACTCTTTGTAGAAAGCCAGAGACTAGAAGTGGCCCTATATATTCCAACATTCAATTAAAAGGCTGTTCTTGAGAAATAGATATTTTTTTTTGTACTGCACTGTACAATGTTGAGAAAATTATTAGTCGCTTCTATAACCCATTCTGTAGCAATATGTAATTTTTTGCCTCTCTGAGAGGGAGGAGAATTTCACGTCAGTGTGAACTAATTGTAGAGTATATAGAGGTGGTTTTCGGGAAAGTCCAGCTCACTGCTTCCCTTCATCAGAGCATAATCACCAGAAGGCTTTGGAGGAAGTGGAGGAGTGTCCAGGTTTCCTGTAAAATCTACCAGGTCTCAGAGAAAGGGCCATCCCGTTAAATCAGGACCCTCCTCCCTCCACAGCACCCTCTCCAATGTGGGATGAGACCTTACTCTTTTTGGAGTAGGGCCTCAGAGATATGGATTTATCTGAATTAGAGGGTCAGTTTGAGAGTTTAGACAGTGGGGGCATGTTATTCTCCAGCTAAAGAGTCATTCTCCCTCAGTTGTCATTGTCACCCTTTACCACTCTAAGAACCCTTGTTTCTGTGTTTTTGGGAAGAGAGAGATCTCAGATTACTTTGTAGAAATCTCTGCTCCAGATGGTTCAAGTGCAGATAATATGGACTCTGATGGGAATCTAAGCCCTTGCTCTTGAGACACACCCCAAAACTTGGAGGCCAGAGAATAAAGAGAAAAAGAACTCAGGCTAAGAGGTCAGAAAAGGTGCAGAGGATATCACATACCAGGAGAAAAGAAAACAAAAACAGAACGGAGCAGTGTTGGAGAAACTGAAGAAAACATTGTTTTTCTTGAAATTTTAGAATAAAAGCTTGGGTTCGGCAGTTACATTTTATTTTATAACTTATCAACAATATTTCATTGTAGCAAGAATTTTCGTCAATGAGATCTTTGCAGTTGCAAAAGACTTGCTATTTACTTAGAGATTGCCAGAACTTTTTGACACTATTAACTCTTAACATGAATCAGAGTTTTGAAAGTGAATTTATTGTCCTGTTTACTCTGGTCTGGGTACATGAAATGCAGACTTCATTTCAACTGATTTTTTTTGGAAGCGGCTTCTCAATTTCTGTGGTTGAGTACAGGCCATTCGTTCTTCTAAACCTGATGGGCTTCATTGGGGCAACTATAAATTCTCTTCTGACCTAATCCCTCACCTAGCGGAGGGTTATTTTCTTTCCAGATTGCCGATTGACTTCCTTCCTGTAGTGCTGGTAAGCCTTGTTCAAAGATCTCAAAGACTGGCTGCATCTCTTTCCTAATGAAGCACCCTTAGCTTGAAGCTGGGGGAGAAGGTCCATCTGGCTTCTGCCATATGTGTGTATGCTGTCAAACCAGTAAACACGGCAGAGTTTGCTGACAGTGAGGAGTTTCAGTTAGTCAGTCATAAATTAGAGATGAGATATGCTGTGTTCCTGCTGCTGCAAGCTTTCACACTCCACAAAGGAATCTTTACTTACCTATCCTAAAGAAGAAGAGAAAAATGTAGATCAAGGAACCATCTGATGGGACACCGCATCAAGTTGAATGCATGTATACTCTTCAGAGACTGTAAGAATACGCACAGGATTAGGAAACCGAATCATTTCCTAAGCACCTGATTTGTATCTGTTTGCTTATGCAGTTGGTACATTGGCTCTTTTGTTCCAACACGTTCATATCTCTAGCCAATTATGTTTTTTTTCTACTTGAGATGGGTATTGGGGAACAATTCCTTGAAGAGTCTTTAAAAACATTCCAGTGCTGGCTGAACATATGTGTAGTTTCCCTTCAAATGTGCTTTATTCATGTCTGATAATCAGATAGGGAGACAAATTTTAATGCATCTGTCTTTTCCAAAGAGAAAAGTGCTTTCCGACTCTTAATGGCAAAATTTCATTATTATGATTTTAATGCCTTTAGACTAAAGGAGGGTTTACATTTAAGCTGTAAAGAAGCACAGCTAACTATTCCTCCAAGACATCTTTGTTTCATTTAGGAGCTTGTGTTGAGGTGTGTTTTAATATATTAAATTTAAAACAGACTGTGATACATTAGGCCATTTAAACGTCTTAAATTAGAATAGTTTCAGATAACGTTGTTCTCTGTATTCAAAGCTATTACCCCAGTAGGGTCATACTTTCTAAAACAGATTGTTACACTTTTTTATCCTGAATAGCCTTCTCCCTCAAGAGGTCTTGTGACCCCCAAATCTCTTCAAACTTTCTTACTCTAAAAAAGAGTAAGATGTTAAGATACTTTCAATAATATGAGAAGAAGAAATTTATGGCAATCTATTTTGTTTGATTATGGTTTTAAAATGGTCAAACTCTGGCCTCAGCAACGATTTGTTCCTTTGAGGTTGAAATTTAGGGCAGGGGAGGAAAGGTGATGACAAATGCAGTGAGCAGAATAAGTAAGTTTGTAACTCATAAAAAAAGACTGATTGAGAAAAACGTGGGAAGGTGGCCAAGACTGTGCCTTGCAAGAAAAGGGAACTGCGGGTTTCATCCCAATTCCAGAAAATAAAGACTACAGGCTCTTTGAAATTCCCCATTTGATACCTACTATGAGCAGGATTGACATGTTTTTAGAAAAACTTCAGACCTTGCATATGTAATTGCTTGTAATCATCATTCAGTAATACCAAAATTTGAAATGCTGCTGTGGAGTGAATAGTGTTTCTACAAAATTTTGAAGTCTGCCTGGAACCTCAAAATGTTAATCTTTTTTTGGATATTGGGTGTTTTGAGATGCAATTAGTAAAGGATATGAGATCATACTGGATTAGGGTGGGCCCTAAATCCAATGATTGGTGTCTTTATAAGAAGAGGAGAGAACACAGAGGCACAGAGAAGAACGCAATGTGAAGATGGAGTTAAAGATCGGAGTTAGCCATTTACAAGCCAAGGAATGCCAAAGATTGCTGGAAACCACCAGAAATGCAGAGAAGCGTGTATCAGATTCTCCCTCAGAGCCTCCAGAAGAAGCCTGCCAATACCTTGATTCTGGACTTCTGGCCTCCAGAACTGTGAGAAAACAAATTTCTGTTATTTCGAGCCACCAAGTTTGCAGTAATTCGTTATGAAAGTCCTAGGAAACTAATACAGTTGCTCAACAATTTTATTCTAATAGTTAATAAGCATAGCTTTAGGTGCTTTACCAAACCAAACACAATTATTTTCCTGAGCTTAATCTTTCAAGCCACTGAAACTGGATTTATGAGAACCTCGTATGAAATGAGTTTTGCAAAGAGTGATTCAGTGCTTCTAATTTTTCTGTCATGGCACAGGGGCCTATAGTGCTCCCCAAATTTGCAATGCCCATGTGTTCTGAGCACTAATTCCTACACCATCCCTAGTGCAGAAGAGCGATGCAACCAGTAGGTGTGGTCCTTCTCTATATGCTTGGAGGATCCATGTTCCTTTTTCAGGGTAAGGGATGAAGAGAATCTAAGTAGACAGTTGTCCTAGAGATGGGAGGCCTTGGTAGTCATCTGACTAGGCCTCTGGGTTAGAAGACATGATGTGTGGGAAATCGTCTGTCTTGATCTCCCAGAGGAGCACTTCTGGGGAAAACATCCTATTGCCATTAATACCTGGTTATGGTCCAAGACTCCTTCAGTTTGCTCCTGAGTAGATGAAGTTTTAGGAAGATTTTCCCTTTAGTGCAAGAACTTGTACCTCTATTTATCTGTCTTCCCAGCCCTTTTGCATGATCTTTTCACTCTCAGATTTTCAGTTAGGGCTGTCTTGGAAGTAGGTTGAGGGAGGACTTCCTTTGGGCCTGGAAAACTCCAGATGGAATACTAATCTTCTTGGGATAGTTGAGGTGCAGTCTTTTTAGAGGGAGTGCTCTTTGAGGGATGATGGATCTCTCATATATTGATATCTGCAACTCTGTGGAAGGATTAAGAACATCTTCCTATATTCATTATTTTGGTAAATAGAATTCCAGTCCATCCAGCTGTTTAAGTTAAAACCACGGAAATCACTTTCAACTCTGGTCTTCACCATCCCTCATATTAAATCAACCACCATATCCTATTGAGTCTTCCTTTTTACAGATGAATCCACATCTCCCCATCTCTCTCCATCCCTCTGTTAGCACCCTCATCCAAGCTGCAATCTCTTTTGCCTAGGTTATTATGACAACCTCTTAGTGACCTCACCATCTTCGGTCTCTCTCCCTTTATTCTTTTCTCACAACATGAGTGACATTACTAAATGTAAATCAGATCATATTTCCTTGCTTAAAAGATTCTCACAACTTTAACATAAAATATAAAGTCTTTGAGAATGGCGTGATGGTTAATTTTGTGTGTCCAGATATTTGGTTAAACATTCTGGGTGTGTCTGCAAGGGAGTTTGCGGGTGAAATTAACAGTCGAATTAGTAGACTGAGTAAAGCAGATTGCTCTTCCCAGTGTGGGTGGGCCTCTTCTAATCAGTCGAAGGCATGAACAGAATAAACGATGGGATGAGGGAGAATTTGCTTTCTCTTCGCCTGTTTTTGAGCTGAGACATCAGTCTTCTTCTGCATTTGGACTGGAGCTATACCACTCTCTCTTCTGGGTTTCCAGCTTGCGAATTGTGGAGCTTCTCAGCCTCCATAGTCATGTAAGGTAATTTCTTATAATAAATCTCTATATCTATCTACCTATCTATCTATCATCTATCATTTTCTATTGGTTCTGGTTCTCTGGGGAATTCTAAGACACATTGCTTACATGATCTGGTCGCTCCAGCCTCTTTGCCAGTCATTCTCTCACCTGTATTAAATAATCTGAATGTCTTCCAGTACTCTGAATGGAAAGCCCGTCTCTAAATCAGGAGTTCTCCTCCTTGGCTTCACATTGAAATAACCTGGGGAACTTTAAAATTATTGATGTCTGGGTCCCACCCCTTGAGATTATTATTTAACGTGTGGGGGTGAAGTGGGGAGTTTAAAATCTTCCCAGATGATTCTAATGTCCAATTTAGGCTGAGAACCACTGAGGCTTTGCATATGATTCTGGACTCTCATCCCCTATTCTGTTTATCAGGCTAATATTCACTTATCCTTCTGGTCTCCATTTAATAAAGATCTGCTCTAGAAACATTCCTTGATTACCCTTAGACTAAGTTAGTTCCCTCATTATGTATTCCTATAGCATCCTTTACTTCACATATCATCCCACTCATCGCATTTAATTGTAATTACTTCTTTAATCCTTTGCCTTCCCCATGAGACGTTAAGCTCTGTGAGGTAGGAATTGTATCTGGTTCTGTTCCATATTCTATCCCCAGAACCTACTTTTGTGCCTTATATTTTGTAGTTAATAAATATTAAATTGAATGCATAAACGAATGTAAATACAAACGGCAGTATTCATTGAGTAAGGTTTTTATTTGTTTCAGGCAGTTCATTTTGGGGACTGTCCTCAATGTGGTCTGAATTTCTCAGCCTCTTTCCAGAGTGATTACCTTTCAGTGACTGTGTTCCCTTCATATCAGGGACTTGCCCTGGGGGACAGTCTTTGGGAGCCATCCTTCCCAGCTTCCATATTTCTCCAGTCTCCACTTCTCTGGGATACCTCTTTCCCAACCCTGACCTTGACCTACATCCCATCCTATCTCCAGTGGTTGTTAGACAGGAGCTTGTATCAGAATGCCTGCGGGAGGCTTTTTAAAACATACTCGTTCAAATCTCTACCACTTTCCAAATTCTGACTTGGTAAGTTAGTGAATCCTAGGCATTTGTATTTTACGAGTTTTATTGATGATTTTGGTGCACAACTTGGCCTTTCATGTTTTCTAAATGCGTGAAGTGATAACTAGAAAAATCAAAGAGAGTAATGAAAGCTCATTTAGGTCTATACGTTAGTGGAAGAAGGCTGGAAGGAAAAAGGTGTTGTCTACGACTTCCGCCCACCAACTAAGGCCACAGACATTACTAAGTGTCCTTCCAGGAATTAGGAATTATGACTCTTCTTTTTTCATCTAATCCAGAGGAGTGGCTCTGTCTCTAGGTCGTGGAAGATCAGGAGAGGAGGTTTTTGGGGTTGGTGGAATACAGTTGGCTCTCCAAATTATAAACAGGACTGACCTCTTTTGGCTTTCAAGTCATAGGAAAGTTTTCCTCCCTGCTGCCTGAGGCTGGCTTCTATCAATTTGCAAGAAAGGGTACCTGGCACTTTGCTGTGGTGTCACTAAGTGTTCCACTTTATGTAACACAGCCTTTAGAACATTGCTCTTAAATATATGTTAGGGTTGGGCTATTTAAAGCTCAAGACATGCTGCTCAGGCATTAAGCACAACACTCTAACGGAGCTTTAAGTTATGCAAATTGTTTCTTCTCAGTTGCTGCAAGAAGCTTTGTTTTGTGATATTGGCCCAGGGCCAAACAGGTAGTGTGATATGAGTAGGCAGCCCTCCGACTACCTCTCAAGTGGAAGGCTTCAGCCAGTGAGTGCTGTTCTCAAACATCCAAACAGAGCAGAAACAAGTCTGGAGAAAGATGTGTTGGGAGATGGCACGGTTTGGTTATGTGTAGCTAGCAGCTGTCCGATAGGTAGGCGACCTGGGATCCAGGCTTGGCTGTGGCACCAGAAAGATATACATTCACTTCTCTGCCTCCTGTTCTCCACTAAGTCTAAGAGCAGAGCTAGGCTGGGCCATCTTTTCTGAATCTAAAAATTTACTTCTTAAAAACTTCATTTTAATATTGGTATACATACATAAATAACAAGCATCAATAGACATCTCATGTCGATATCCTCATGTCGCCGAGCTCCCTTTACCCTCAGAGACTCAGTCTAATTAACTTGGATCCTAGTCAGTCCTAAGACATAGAAAGTCTAGAGTTCTCCCACGATTTCTGTCATTTCCCAGGCTCATCACCTCATCTTTGTTTCATCACTCTCTCTGGGTGTAAACTCAGCCCAGTTTATATAAGAAACCCTCTCTCCTTGCATAATGTAAGCTTTAGTGGAATTTATTCATAACCAGGGAAGGGGAATATGGAGAGGAGTCACTTCCTGCTGTGCATGGCTTCCTGCTTCCTTCTTGGATCCATTTTCCCTCCTCCCATCTCAGCTCTCATCTTCTCTCTTTCTATACTCTCTGTCTTCCACTGCCAATCCCAAATCGCCCCTGTTATACAGAGTGGTTTGGTCCTTGAGGACAGAGGATAGGACAGTGGGGTTTAGCCTCTATCCCTAAACTTATAAGCACAATCTCAAATGACTTACTGCTATTGAGAGTCACCATTCCAGGGAGGAGTCTTGGTTATAGGTAGATTTTCTTCTCTGTTATATATTTGTTTAATATCTTACCATGAGCTCAGGTTTATCATGCATATGTATACAATGGAAATTGCAGAAATTTTAGAATGTACAGGTGGGTTCTCCTGCAGGCAAGCTGTGTGATGTTATTAGCCCTGAGCTATATAAAACCACCAAGACATTACAGCTCGAAACTGCACTATTTTGGTGCAAAAGAGAAAGTGATGTTGAGGAAGAGCGAGAGAAGAAATGGAGTCTTTAGGTATAGACGTGGAACTTCCAAAGCGAAAGCTGAAAAAATATATAAACTGTCCTATGAATATTAATAAGAATACTTTGCAAAGCACTCTGAGTTCTCAGAGGAAAGACGCTACATAAGCACAAACTTTACCTCATTAATCCTAACAGCATTCCTGTGAGAGGAGAGCCATTTTTAAGAGAAGGAAATGGAGAAAGGAGGAGACAAAGCTTGTCGCCAACGTCAATGTAATCTCTATTGTAGAGGCCCTGCAAATCCCTCCTTTACAAAGTCTCCTCACACAGGCCAGCCTCACTGCTGCATGATATTGTTTTTACTGCTGGATGCGGTTTACCATTTCACCTGTTAGTCTCATCGATCGAACCAGACTGTGACCTCCTTAAGGGGAGCACCTGGGCCCTCTATCTCTATTGCATCTCTTCCTCTCTTTGTGTCCAACAGAACATCTGGAACTTAAATATTCAATAAATGCTTGATTGATGGGTAGTCATTGTGGTATGGAGGTGACAGTGGCTTAAATATCTATATGTTCCCTACCCAGTCATTTTTCTTTTCCATACTCATTTTTAAATAGTTGCAAGTATTATGAAAACCTTGTTTTTGTATAAAAAAAAAATTAAAGCATTTTATAAGTTTCTTTGTCTCTCACTCTCTTCTATGATTCTATCTGTGATATTTAGTCATGTTTTGAAAAAGAAATGACAAGTGAATAGTACAAAATTCAAAAGGTGTTATAAGAGGACGTTCTGTGTTCTGCTTTTACCCTAGGCCATCTGCTTCCCCTTCCCAGAGGCAATTGCCCTTCCCAGTCTCTTGTGTCCTTGTAGGCAAGGTCTATGCTTATATAAACATGTATATGCATATAATTTTTTTAAAGAAAATAGCTGATCATAAACATCGCTCTGCACCTTGCTCTGTTTGCTTAATGACATATCTTGTAGATTGTTCCATGTCAGTATCTGTAGTTACTTTATTCATAATATTTCTTTATATGGACATACCATCATTTGTTTAATTACTCTCCTACTAATAAACATTAGGCAATTTTCCATCTTTTGATATTATAAAAAATGTTGCCATGAATGTTTTTCTGCATACATCATGTTGCATATGTGTTAGCATATTTATAAGATAAATTCCTAGAAGCAGAATTGCTGGTTAAAAGAATTTATGCATTTAAAATTTCAATGAATATTGCTAAGTTACTCTTTCTAGAAAAAAATTTGTATTGGTAGATAGTCCCTGCCATGATGGAAGAGAGCATGATTTTAGAAAAGCTGCACGTAAGAGATGAAAATGTAGGGAAAGTACAAAAATCAGATTGTAACATAGCATGTCTCCATGTAGGTGCTAATCACTAACATTAATATGTGGAGCTTACTGTGTATGGGCTCTGTTGCGGGTCCTTAGATTCATTAGCTCTGTGATTGTTAGGTGATTTTATTTGAGAGGACTTTAAATTGATACCTTGCTTAACAGTTAAAGTAGCTGTTACAAAATAACAAATATTCATCGAATAGCTCCTATGTTCTAGAAACAGAGATCAAATACTTCCGATGCTGTTATTTAACCCTATAAGGTAGGTATTATTCTCCTTGTTTTTTTGATGAAGAAACTAAAATTCAGGTTAAGTAATTTGTCCAAGATATGCTACAGAATTAAAGAAGGCCTCTCTAGTTTTTTCTACTATGCCACACTGGCTTGTGTGATTTGAAAGATTAAGACTACTCAGTCGATTAAAATGACATTTTTCTAAGGAAAAAGGTTATGAGTCCAATGGTACTGTAGCTGGGAAGTTGTCCAAATATATGTACTTTAAACTTGTCAGCAGAAATAGAAACTACCTGGTAATCAAAAGATATTTTCTGATGTAAAAACCCCAACACTATCACTATTCTCGCTCATATAGTGAGGATCTTTGAGACAGATCTGTCATCACACTTGATGACCCTTCTAAGAAAGAACAGATTTTAATCTCAGCATCATTTTAGGAATTGGCAATTTAAGTAAAGAGAACATAAGGGAGTGGAACACAAGTTTTATTTTCACATTAGGGTACACAGCTGAGCTGAGACACTATCAAAGACAAAATTTGAGTCCTGTGGTTACTGCTATGATGAAATCCTGTGGAAAGGGGAGCTTCACCTCCAGACACAGCTTGACCACCAACAGAACCAAGAAAATCCATGCAATCTTCTGCTGGCTTTCTCTACCAAAGAAAACTGGCCATGGAACTTTTGCTGGAAGTGAGGATTGGCAATGTGTATCTTCTGTGAATGCATGTTCAGAAGATGGCGGTGCTTGGCTTTGAGACTGCCTTTTCAACGGGGATATTTTATGCATTGCACCTGGATGAGTGGACTCAATGCTATTGGTTAGCTTAGTTCAACAATTATTTACAGTATCCCTGCCCAAATGAGAATATCTCCATGATGTGTGAGCTGGAAGATAGATGAAATATAAATTCATGTCTTTAGGTACTGTATGCAGAGGCATGTTTAGTCTCATCGTGCAAATAAAAATGCATACACATGAAAAACTACAAGACATTCCTTCAACAAACATTTGTTCAGAATCAACTACATGAAAGGTATTGAGCCAGGTTCTCAGAATGCTAGATTCAGAAGAAAAGAGATATCAATCCTTGCCTTCCTTATTTACTGTGCAGATGGGGAGACAGACAATTGAACAGTTTATACCAAATGAGAATTAGAGAAATGACTGCTAGAGATATTCAGAGAGATTGTGTTAGCCTGGGATGGTAGAAGAAAGCTTTAAATAGAGGGTGAATATGAAAGTCAAAAGTGCACATGACCAAATATTTTTATTAGACAATTCTTCCACTTCTGGGTGGAAGAATCTTCTAGTAGAAGGTAGGTGCCAAATTGTAAGTGTTGCTGACGAAATATTTTTTGTCTTCCTTTTCTTTTGGGCACATGGAGTATTATCATACTTTCCCACTCTCTTCAAAGTTACGCTTGGCTATAGAACTAATTTTGGCAGAAGCGAGCAAAATCAATATGTGTCACTTTTTGCTGGAAGCTTTAAGAGCCACATGCAGTTAACCATATCTTGTCCCACTGGTGTGCTGCTCCTTAGGGACACATCTGTTGAGAGGAAGCCTCCGCTAATCATGGTCCCCAAAGGATTACGATGAGCAGAGCCTTTGAGTTTTTACAAGGTATACATCATTGTGGTTTTAGCCTACTGAGATTTTGGAATTGTATATTTCTATAGCCCGTCCTGACTCATGAGTGAGCCTTCCATGCATTTAAAATTTTAGGTGAATGTTTATTGAGGAATCCTAAGCACTATTCTTAGGTGCTGAGAATAAATCTTAGAAAAATACAGATGAGTTTCTTCTTTAAGAGCTTATAGTCTAGCTGTGGGAGGTTAGGAGATGAAGCTGGAGACAAATAACAAACAAGTAAATAAGTAAAAACATAAAAAAGTAAGATTTTAGATTATAATAATCTTACTCTTGGTGAGCAATTTTTTACTGGGAATATTTTAGACAGGGTAGTCAAAAAAGACCTCTCTGTAAAGGTGATATTAGTAACTAAAAATTTGAAGGATGAGGAAGAATCAACCACATGAAAATTCAGCAGAGAGTTTTCCTGAAAGAGGAAACAGCAAAGCCCTGAGGTCAGAAAATAGCTTGGCTTATGTGAGGAACAAGAGAAGGTCAGTGTGGTTTGAATAAGGTGCTTGTAGGGAGGTGAATGTGGTTCTGACTGAAGACCCCAATGTTGTAGGCTGTGGTGGTTCTGATTGTTGTAGGCTGTACTAAGAAGTCTGAATTTTATTTTAGGTAAAATTGGGCAGTCATTGCAATATTTTAAGCAGCAGAATAATGTGATGTTATTTATGTTTTAAAAAGATCGCTCTGAACAAACTGATGGTTGCCAGATGGGAGGGAGAGTGGGGGGCTGGGTGCAAAGGTGAAGGGATTAAGAAGTACAAATTGACAGTTACAAAATAGTCACGAGGATGTAAAGTATAGCATAAGGAATATAGTCAATAATATTGTAATAACTATGTATGGGGTCAGGTGGGTACTAGACTTACTGGAGAGATCACTTCATAAGTTATATAAATGTCTAACCACAATGCTGTACACCTGAAATTAAAATAATGAATGTTAACTGTAATTGAAAAATTAAAAAAAAAAATCATTCTGTTTGCTATGGGAGAAGGCCAAGCATGAAGGCAAGGAGGCCACTTAGGGGACTATTGCACCATTCCAGGAAAGAGATTTTGGTGACTTGGTCTAGGGTAGTGGCAGTGGAGATGAAGAATATTAGGTATATGTAAGATACATTTTTCTGGTATAACACACAGAATTTGTTGATGGATTAAATGTGGGTGGATATTAAGGATGGTGTCTAAATTTTGGTTTGAGTTAATGAATAGTGTCATTTACTGAGAGGAGGATTCTACCAGAAACAGGAAAGGGATAAGAGAAGTGAACTAAGAGTACTGTTTAGATAAGTTTAATGTGCATCTTAGACATCAAAGTTAAGATATCAGGACAGAGTCTGAGGCTCAAAGTAGATGTTAAGCCTGGAGGTAAAAGACAGTATTTAAAGTCGTGAGAGTAGATGAAGATAAGAAGTTCTAAAGCATGTTGTATGGTGATGGTGATGGGGATGATCAGGGGAAAGGGGGAGGGAGTG